>NW_009207902.1:30926-42093 GCF_000690835.1 Fulmarus glacialis
GTGGCTTGAGCAGGAGTTCACTTGGCTGATGCAGTGTCCTGCGATCATGGTTAGAGTAAATATTTTAAGATACTCATGATGCTGAGGAGTTTAAGCAGTTTTGGCACCAATAGACAGCTTGTGACTGAAGAATATAAGCTCATTGGGAGCAGTTAGGGACTTAGCCTCCGATATATGAAACAACTAAGTCAGTCCTGTTCATTATTCAAAAACACCCCCCACCCCACCCAACCCCCCAAATCAGCCATGTAGTCAGTCGCTGCCAGGGAGCGTGTGGATGAGGATGCTGCGTCTGAGCCTGTGTCACTGCCACTCGTCGTCAGTCTGCCTTCGGAGCACCTGCAGACCACAGAGCCCACCCAGTAGGACTTTTTTAAAGTTATGGTTGTGATAGGACCAAAATGCATAGCAGACTGTACAGCTTCACTTTAATTGTATAAGAATTGCTAATTTAATTAGAAAAAAGTGAAATATTTATCAAATCATGAATTATGTAGATCCTGCAGATATTACTAATCAGCAGGCACCAGAATAGTCTTCGTAAAAGAATGGATAAATATTAAAAAGGCTCACTTTGCTTTTATATGTGGTTAGAGAAGGCCTCATGTGATGAAGTACTGTTGTTTCCTTGTGTTCAAACTGTATTCTCTCTCCTTAAGCCTAAGTATGCCAAAAATAAGCATTCTACATACCTAATACATGCTTTTATTAATTTGTGATGATTTGCTTATTCATAATTTGTTGCCTTTTTCCAGCTGTATCCAAATGCTTAAATATTAACCAAGAGATTTTTTTCCCAATTTTTATTTTGCTCATGCCACATCAGCGTCATTTTAAATAACACATTTTTGATTTCCATGTGTCAAAAGATGTTTAGAAATAAACCTTTTTTTGCATTAGTAGCCGAGAACACAAACATCCAGCCGCCACTTGTTTAGATGTTCTTTTATCTGAAACCCAACTGTTTGATTAGTCCTATTTAGAAGACGCTGGAGGCTCTGATGCTCTGTGAGCACCTCTCTGCTCTTTAATGAACACTTCTGTGTCCTCCAGCAACACTGAATCAGAGCCTTATTGTCTAAGCTGTTACGGGTAGCTCTGTCAAAGGGCTGCGTGTCATTTGCTGTGCTCGCTTTGGCTTTAATTTGTCAGATGACACCAAGGTCCCCCCCCTTTGTGAGGACCTATGTTGATAGCACAAGCTTAGAGCTCTCGGCTGAAATTCCTTTTTGGAGTTCACCTGAATCACAGACAGGAAGGGCATGAGGATATTTAAGAGACCGTTTGTTATGAAAGATGTAACAGCACGTGAAGGCGGCAGGATCAGTGGCACCCGTGCAGTCACTCTGCTAGCAGCAAAGGGGGGCACGGTCTGTGATGGAGGGACTGTGCTGCGCCACGACCACGCAGCAGGAGCACCCAAGGAACGCGTACGGTTGCTGCTTCATCTTGGTGCGGACTTTGCTTCTAAGGTCAATAAACCCAGATGTTATCGCCGGTAGCCCATATGCACACAGAAGGCAAAGCTTTGTGCATTGATGAGTCTGACTCAATATTGAGAGCAGTTAATGAACTTTCGTACATAAAGGCAAGGGGTGGATGGGCAATTGGGTGTGATGATTAAGTAATTCCATAACCTTGTTTACCCTTTCAAACAGTGTGAAGTCGCCGGTAACCCATATGCACACAGAAGGCAAAGCTTTGCATTGATGAGTCTGACTCAATATTGAGAGCAGTTAATGAACTTTCGTACATAAAGGCAAGGGGTGGATGGGCAATTGGGTGTGATGATTAAGTAATTCCATAACCTTGTTTACCCTTTCAAACAGTGTGAAGGAACAAGGTTGCATTAAAAAGTAGAATAGAAATTGGTCTCGTGCATCGAAAAGCTAATTTGAAAGCAGGAGGGAAAAAAAAAATCATGCCCCTCTAACACCCTGCCTGTATTGAGAAAATGGGATCATCAGAAGATTCTGAGAAAGTGACTTAAAGAAGCAACAGCATTTAAAACAATTAATTCACAGGTAGTGGGTAGAACATACACAACTAACATACAACTAACACTCACTTACAAAGTTAGTCAGAAAACTTTGTGCTACTTTTTCTCTTTCTATATCAAAAATACTAGCATCTGACAGGTCCGTGTTTTGAGTTCTTTTCCATTACAGAAGGCATTGAAGTAATTAATAAATTGGCTGATACTGTTTAATTCTATAATGGATAAATAGTGACAGGGAAGGACTACACGTGAGTTAATCGATGCAGTATTTATATAAGCCCTGCAGGGCGAATGGAGGAAACATGCAAATTTACATGTTTAATACCCCAGAAATGCAAAATAGACTGACTCCATAGAAACCCTAGGTTGAGTAGGGATAAATATAACTTTAATTCCTTATTTGGCTAATTCTACAATGCTTTATGAGATTAACCTGTTACTGTGCGTTTGGGTGATTAACCTGTGAGATATTGTGATTAAGCTTTTAGTTATTGTGTCCATAAATCACTTTTTGCTGCGTGCTTGATCTAGGCTTGTGGGCAGAAAAGCAAACTGTTCCTTCGTGCATATCCTGTGACTTGGCTCTCCTTGTAACTCTTCCTCTGTCCTCTGGTTTTGAAGCTGCTCTGAATTTTGGCTCAATTTCTATCCCGATCTTTTGTGCCTTTGTCATTCTCCCCTGTGACTCATGCAGCTCTTTGCTCAGATGTGCAGATTATCTGAGATGTTTTATTCTTCTTTGGATTAATTATTTTTAATAGTGCTTTCAGATTACATTGAGTGAAATTAGATATTAAGTTTCAATCTACTATTAAACTATTTTAATAATACTTTGGATATTAAATACATTAATTTAAACATTAGTTAATGGTGGACTCTTTCAATGAGATTTGACTTTTTTATTGCAAAAGCAAGGGTTTCATATTCTTTACGTTTCCTTTCCTCTGGATATTTCTTTAGAAATTAGACAGTGTTGTATGGTTTCTCTTTTTGTGTAACAGCTGTATCTAGGATACTGAGCAAGATATTATGTGCCATCCACAGCATTTTGTTATGTGCTGAAGTTCTATTGTGAAGCTGGCATTTCCATTAGAGTAGATCAGCGTGTTTTAGTCATCAGATGCCTATTACAATTATTTTATCACTTTTTTTTTCCAGCAAAGTAATCGCTTTCTCATTGATCTGGACATACAGCTGATAGATGGATGTAGGGCAGGGCTGTAAGCAGCAGGCTCCAACTGCATTAGATTGATGTATCAGGCAGCTTCCAGCTGGGTGTGACAGGAAGATTACAGGGCTCCAACTGTATCTCCGTACAACTCAAAGTGAGCCCTGTAAAATCTATCTAAAAGATTCAGCGTAGTCATTGAATCCCCCAGAACTTCCCATTACAGCGGCTGCAGGAAGTACTGAAAGTGGAAGCTTAATTTTCAAAGACACTAAGGTTCAGCACATCATCAGTATACGCACTATGATTGTATCTGTATGTACAGATCTTTGAAACAAAAATAGCGTATTAAATTACCCGGAAAAACTTTCCCATTCTACTTGCAAATGTGTAAGTTATTTTCCTTAATAGTAGTAACAACAGGTGATGTTAATAACAAGAAAATTGCCCAGGGAAGCATGCAGTGCCACAGAGGGTCTCTGGTCGGAGGAGGGCAGCCGTGCCCGGCGCTGCCAGGGCGGGCAGGGTGCCCTCTCCTCTGCTGTAGCTGGGGGGAGGCAGGCGGTGTGCCGGGGTCGGAGGGCAGGAGGAAAGGCGCCCACCTCCGAGGGGTGGCACGGGACTGTCGGACCCATTTTCCATTGTTTGCTCCACAGTACGGTGAAATGTTTTGCAAAGGAATTTACCTGCCCTTCGTACCCACCGGTGTCCCCATCGTGTACTCTTGCCTCTCTGGGAGCCCTCTCCCACGTTGTGGGTACGGGCACCGGCGGAGCTTTGTTGGCCACCCGCAGCCTCTGTCCAGAAGTGATGCCAATCACACAGGTTTTTCTTTAAAAAAACAGTTGGCTAACTAGAAAGTGATGGCAACAACAAAAAGAAATGTTATGCACGTCATCTGGCCTTTTTTATAGCCTTTATGAAATACTATTTTCAGCGGCTACTTTTCGTATAAACTGTACCCTCTGCTTGTGTGATGCATGTAAAAATTACACTGGAAAAGAAAACAGCAGTGCATAAATTTTTCTCCTTCTGTACTTCCCATCGAGTTTTAAAAACCACTTATATAGCTCAATTTAATGTTTGTAGAGACAAAATTTTGTAATTGGATACCCTTTGCTGAAGATTGATCGAAGAGAAACCAATAAAAATATTGACTAGTTTGTAAGTGTTAGAATGACTTAAAGATTTGGCTTTTCTTCCTGAACAACCTTGTATTTCATCCTGACTTTAGGACCTAGTCTCACTAATGACTTTGGCACGGTCTCATATAATTAATTTTATATGAAATCAACTGGTCCAGGGCTCAAAATGAACCCACATGTCCACATCATTTGTACCGAAATAGCAGCCTTAGGATAATATTGTTTTTTCTCATTTTTTCATTTCCACAGATCTGTGTGTTCTTTTGCACTCATCACTTGAGACTATGCTATTTACTGAATGACTAACATATACAGATTTCTGGTTTATTTGAGGACAAGGTAGCATAATATGTACAACAGAAACACTTGGGTAGTGTAGTTAATCTATTTGAAAAATGGTTATTTTTATGATAAACAACATTTTTGGTAAATTAGTACTGCAGTACTTCAATGTCAAGAATTCTGTAAAATCCAGTAAATAGTTAAAAGATCTAGGAGAGCAGATTTCAGCTTGGCAGGATCTCATGGGAGGCTGCCCTGGAGGGCAGAGGGGCTTGGAGCACAAGGACGGTCCTTTCCAGCCTGCAGGAAATCAAGCAAGTGCGGCAGGAGGTCAGCACGGGCAGAGCTCATGCACAAAACCAAGTACACCGAAGGGGGTAGCAAGCATGGGCTACCCAGGAGGAACATAGAGGCATTGTCCAAGCGTGCATGGATGGAGAAGTGGTGCAGGAAAACCACAATTTTGCTGGAGTTGAAATGGAGAAGGATGTGAAGACCAAAAATATAAGCCTCTGTATTTTGCCTTTCAGCAAAAGGAAGGCTGAGAAAAATGTGGACCCACAGCTCAAAGGAGCAGGAGATGTACTGACTAGACTACCTAGTGAGGTAACATTGATTACCTCAGCTTTTTCTGTGTCTTCCTGTTTTTTTCCTGGTAAATTCTGCCCTTGCCTCTCCTCAGCCTCTGAGGCAAGTGGCAGAGTTTGGGGGAGTGAAGAGTTTCCCACAGCAGAGGAAGATCAAGTCTGATAGCTTTTAAGCCAATTGGACATACACAAGTCCAACGGAACAGGCAGCCTGCACCAAAGACTGGGGGGGCTGACAGACGTCACTGTGAGGCCACTCTCTGTCATCTTCACAGAGGTTCACAATGGCAGGAAAGAGGCAAACATTGCTCCCAACCTCAGGGAGGACAAGGAGGAGGATCCAGGGAAGATTATGTAGCAAATCCTTCTGTAAACCATGTCCAAGCACATAAAGGTCAAGAAGGTAATTCAGAATGGCCAGCATGGAGTTACCATGGGCAAGATGTGCCTCACCTTCCGGGTTGGCTTCTTTGATGGGTTGGCTGGCTGCATAAGAGGAGAGCAGATGAGGTTGCCTACCTTTGACTTCAGCAAGGCTTCTGACTTTGTCTTCCATAGTATCCTTACAGAGAGATTGGTGAAATAATGAGCTGGATTAGTGGATTAAAAAGTAGATGGGAAATTGCTGACAGGGCTCTGAGGATATCTCATTGCTGTCTATATCCACCTTATGGGAAGGTGTAAAGCAGACGGAGCCAGGTTCTTCTCGGAGGTATATGGTAAAAGGAAGAGAGTCAACGGACACAAGCTGCCACACGGGAGATTCACATCAGGAGTAAGGAAGATGCTTTTCACTGTGAGGGTGGTCAAACAGTGGAGCAGGGGCCCAGAAAGGTTGTGGGATGCCCTTCCTTGACTCTAAGCAACCTAGTGTAGCTGACGCTGCTTTGAAGAGGTTGTTGACCAGCTGATCTCCAGGGGTCCCTTCCAACCTGAATCACTGTCATTCTCAGTAATTTCAAGGAGTACTGAACTTTTACTTCCCTTTTATTTTTGCACATTTTCTGCAAATTTACAGTGGTGTAAAATTAACATAACAGAGTGGAGTATTATTTTAAGAATCGGTCCTAAATAACTGGTGAAGATGCAAACTGTGGTGTAAGGCACCAGACCAACCCTGTTTCCTAGAAGGAGCCATGTGTTTAGGTGTTACTTTGACCTGCGTATAAATCTGCCTGAGACAACAGTATCATTCCCCTGTGTAAATACATGCAGTTTCTCACTAGGTAATTAGGTCTGGGTTTGTGAAGGTGAAGGAAAAACTGAGAAGGGGAGGATGAAGGCTGAGGGCTGCAGCAGTGGTGTCACCACCTTTCCTTCCAGTGGCATTCACAGCAGAGGTACCGAAATTCAGAACAAAGGCAGTTTACTGAATCTTCTTCTATACATTCTTCGTAAATGAGATTGAAACCTCAGACTTTACTTCTATGAAATCCGAGCTAATTTAGTGTTCTTTGAATAAATATCTGATAAGACGTTGTACCAGATTACCGTAATTGCAAAGAAAGAAGACTTGTAAATGCAGCAAAAACGAACCAGCTTCCAATATGTGCACCTAATTTTCTTATTCCTGGAATACTGCCTCAAGACTTCCCGGAATACAGCAACAATTATTTCTGAGGTTATAGCTAAATTAAAGGAATATTTTGCCAAGTAACTATTTTGAGAATTCAGTTAATCTAAATGAAAAAAAAAAACAACACCCAAGCAAACCCACAACAAGCCACCTAAATATCAGTTTTTGTAAAGTATTTAAAACTGATTTTCAGACGTGTATCTACAGGATAGCTAGGAATTTGGATGTCTGAAACAACTAGTGTATTTCAAAAGAGGGCTTATTTACTTTTGCATAAATGTGAAAAATTTACTGAGTGATAAAGGACTCCTAACTTGGTTTTGCTGCATTTTGTGAATAAACATCTCCGAAGCTGGTTGGAACTGAGCAAAGTCTTTAAAAGTGAACCCAGAAATGTGAAAGTTTATGACTCTCTTGCTCTGTTAGTTTTTCTCCCAGCCTTCACTTGAGTACTTTATGAATGTTTTGAGAAAGATGTTATACTGTCTGGGGAGCAAGTAATAAAAAGACTAACTAAAAGCAAAATGTTTAAAATAAAAGTCGATTTAGTGCAGATGCTTTAAAAGTGATATTTAAAATGAATGGGCTAACAATAAATATTTTAAAAGTACAGTTTGCAACAAAAACCCAGCGGTACCCATACTGAGCTCTCTAAGAAGAAATTTAATTACAGAGATTTATTTGTGCATGACTGACTGTTGGATATGCTTTTTATGGTATGTTAAGTTTATATGCTGTGGGTACTGTCTTTGTTTTGCTGTAATTTCTGACTAATTCCTAAACACAGGAGAATTCGTTTCAGTGGAACAGTAAGAATGAAGTATTAGTTTAAAGTTTCATTGAGTTATCATGGGAGACTTAGTTTGGCTCACATTCCTGTCTAAGGCCCTGCTCCTGGCTTTATTTATCTGTTTAGTTAGTTCCACTAGGGCTGAATAGTATATTGCCTTTTCCTGTTAGTAATCGCCGCAGTGCTGACATCCCGCACCCTGAGAACAGGTCTCGGGAACATCCCTTCTAGGTTGAGTGGGATTTTTCGTATACATAGTTATTTATGTGGAGAAGCATTCAGACTTGAAGCCCAAGCGTCTTCCAGGGAAATAATTCCCTATCATCACTTGTAACTATTTAAGGTCTTTTAATTATGTTGAGATAAATTGAGTGAAAAAAAATAATTTGTTTTCAGTCATAAAATCTAGCTGGTATAATAAGCATTAAGTTAGTGAGTTTATTAGGTTGAAGACATAGGTTTCTACTTGTATTTATGGTCCTAAAAAGTTCAGATTATGAAGAAATGCCCTCAGTCTGTCATTCAGTAATTCTGCATCATCTCTGGCAGAATTCCAGGAAAATTTATAGAGTGCTTTTAGACAAATATGAGAGTAAACTCAAGCTGTCATATTAGTTCGTGTTAGTGCTGAGCAAACTAGTTCAGACTCGATAAGGATCTGTATTACATCCATTCTGAATTTGGGCCAATTCCTTATTTTTAGAACTGAAATCGAGTTCAAATCTTGAGGTCTTGAAACATTTTTCACTTCTGGCAGACCTGGAATTCCAAGTGGCCAAGTACCACATAAGACTACGCTTGTAGTATTTTTAACCATGGAAATACTAAGGATTTGTAAAGGAAAGGTGTTTGTGGTGTGGGGTTTTTGTTTGTTTTTAGGGAGAAGTTCTCTGTGTTTTGTTTTTGGGTGGGGTTTTGGGTGGGTTTTGGGTTTTTTTTTTTTGGAAGACCTTTTTCATCATGGCATTGAGAGCTAAAATGTCAGGTAGAACTTAGCCAGCGTTCTGGATAACTGCACACATACGGAACTGCCTCTGTGGTTTGTCTGAGATCACATCATTTTGTACCTGTAAGATTATCTTGTGTAAATGTAAAAAGTGTTTATCTTTTCTATTTGGAGTACACAAATGGGTTGTTTAAAACTATTTCTGTGAAGAATAGATTCTACAAACCAGGGTAGTTATAGGTCATCTGGACAAATAGTTGTAGCATATGTTTTTCGCTGCGAATTGTACCTGAGAACCTCTCATAAACTCTCAAAACACTGGCCTTGAGGACTGTTATAATTGCCTATGACAAGCCTGCTTAAAATAGCACATAATTTCCATACATCTTGAGCTGAAATAGGATTTGACAGAGTAATATTTGAGCTTGTGAGTGATTATTTGGTAGTTATGCGTAGCAAGCCTGCCCTGTGTGTTTCAGCATAGCAATACGAGGTCAGTTCAGACCTCAGGTGATGGACGTGGTTCTGTTTGCTTTGATATTTTGAACGTACCTCTTGTTGGTTTGGGCCCCACAGCCACCCCCTCCCTGGGCTGAGGAAGCCCTGCTCCTACAGCACCTCCTCGCGGGGCCACTGCTCCTGCCCTGACCATCCTGGGGCTCCCCTGGACTTGTTTGTCCAGGTCCCTCCTCTTCTGGAGGCCCCAAACGCTGGTCTAATGAGTGCTGAGTAAAGGGAGAAGACGGGGGCGCAGTAGGATGTTTCTTACCGTAAAAGCATAGCTTCGGCTACCTTGCTTGAAAGTGGCTATGCAATGCCAAAATCAAAACAGCATTTTACAGACTCTTCTCATAATAAAATAATTTGCTGTGTAAAAACACAGGAAGGGGACAAGGCATTTGGTCCCTGTAAACTGAGCCAGCCAGAAGGCATAATGAGAGGATCTCCTCCCTCATTGCTTTGCCCTCTGGCCAGGGGGTGGACCAGTGCTGGGCCCTTATAGCCGCTGTGCTGATACAGGCACGCAAGAGGACAGGGTTACACTGGAGGAGCAGGGCGGTGCAGGGGGAGGGACTTTCCAGGTGCCGCCTTGCTACACGCGCCCGTGCATCAGGGCTGTCCCATGCGGTACAGTGTTTTGCAAAAGGAAAAATGCCATGAACAGCCTTCGTGTTTTCAGCGGTCATTTTCTGCAATTTCCAAATTTCAGGCAGACTTGTTTTTTATTCCTTCTCACCTTTTAGAGATTCAGGATGTACTTTTAAACTGAATCATCAACAACCATTCTGCAAAACATGATGTAGGGCTGAATGAAGACTTATAGTCTAATGTCCGATACAGCCTTTGCCTTAACAGAGCTACTGCTGTCTGGTTTTCCAATTAGAGTGGCCCTGTCTGTTCTGACATCTCGGCAGGGGAAAACAGATTGATTCATCAGGAATAGTTGATTTCTGAACCTGTAAATCTAGCAAGTCTGAGGAAACTGCTTTATTAAAAACTAATGGCATATCATACCCGTCCTTCGGAGCACACGGTTATTTTATGTTCAAGCTTCTCAACAGTTAAAGGAACTTGGTTTCTTCCAGTTTTCATAGGGTAATGACCAAGAGACTCACTTTTGTCAGATCAAAATAACAACTCCATTTACCATTTTCTATTCAGTAATAAATTGATTTGGGGAGGAGAAACTACAACATGCAGATTATTCCAATGCAAGTATATGGATTTGGAAGTCCTATACTTCAGTGATTGGATGATGAAGAAAAAGCGCTCCGCAGCTCTTGATTTTTAAGGTTCTGTTTCTATTTATAAATGCTGTTAGGATGGCACAGCCTAAGCAGAAAGACAAATTCAAATCACACTTTTTATGTAATAGTGCTCATTTCTCTAAGGATCTGAAATGTCCCATTCATCAGTTCTGTTATCTCTCGGCTTGATGAGCACTTATAGCTGAAACATGTAGCTATCTTAATCTACTCTGAGATATAGCGCTTTTGGATACGTAAATTAGAATCTGCACTAAGGCAACTGCATAATTTCTTACACTGGCACAAGGCGGCCTTGACGAGGCTAGACTTTTTTTCTGCCTCTTGTTAAGCTACTTAATTTTTGAAACCCCATGTGTTGCTGTTTTTTATTGGTTTTTTCCTTCCCTATGCAGTCTGAAAAGAAAAAAAAAAAAAAACTATCCCAGAAGATTTTACCTGCTGAATTGGACATTATAATCAATTTTGTGTACTTAGCAGGTGTTGCAAATGGATGAGAGAGGGATATTAATGGTAAGATAGTTGTGGAAATGAACAAATCACAAGTGCAATCAATCTCACTTGTGTCGTCAGGGAGGAGTGTACCGCAGGGTTTAGCATGAACATGACAGCTTGACAACTCAAGGTTACTTCACTTTGAGAAGTAAAGCCATGGGCAGCATGTGGTGGCAAGATCATAGCACGGAGGGGTAATTGGGGTGGGCTGGGCACTGGGGGGGGTCGGTGGCTGCTCAGGGCTGGGTGCCGCGGGGGCTCGCACCTGGGGAGCCCGCAGCCTTGCAGGGCAGCCCCCCAGGGATGCTCCTCCTGAGATCCAGCCTGAGCCTCCCATGTGTCTGTTTTTGACCCCTGTCTCTCGCCCTCCCGCCGTGCACCACCAGTTCAAAATACCCAACTTTGATCTTAAG
>NW_009207902.1:42133-54781 GCF_000690835.1 Fulmarus glacialis
GTGGAAACACGCTTCTTGCTAATGAGGGGTAAAAAAAAAACCTTAGTTAATACGTCTTTTATAAAAGTAGTTACAGCTTGCGCTACAGTCATCGTCTCATTCTTGGTGGTTGTGCCTGTGTTAAGATGTATTTGTTTTCATCAAAGATGGTGAGACCCAACAGATGTAGGAGGAAGACTAAATAGCAACAAAAAGCAAGCAAACAAAAGCCTTGTCTTAAAGTACATATGAAACAACAATTTTATTGGGAAAAAAAAGCCTCCAGTTCTCTACTACTACTTGAAAACATTTATCAGTGCTTTGGTTTGTAAGTGTCGTGGGGTTTAAGCACCTGTTAAAGCTGATGTAAGTAAGATTTTCTGGCAAAGTGAAGCTGGGAGAAAGCTGACACCTCTCCCAGGGTCCCCAGGAGATGCGGATCGGGGACAGAAGGGTCAATCCATTCCCCTCGAGGTCCTGCTGCCCGTCCCAGCTGGGATTGCCCAGCTGACCCGCAGCTCTCCCCGGTGCCTGGGGCAAATGTGGTCGGTGGCAGTCGGTGCAACGGCAATGAGGCACCTAGCATGATGATTTGCGGAGGATTGAGGTGTCGGCTTAAAATGCTGAGCTGTGCAGATGTACAGAACAGCAGCCTGTTGTGAAATCAAGGGAAAATAACTTTGGATGGCCAAGGAAGTCACTGCTGACAGAGTTTCACGTCTGACAGATCTGACTGAAGTTGTCTTGGTCCAGGTCTCGGCTGGGTTTGTTGACTTGGATGGAAGCTTCCTGAAGTTCAGGCCCTGCGTAAATCAGGAGGAGAGCTTAGTCTGCTGCTTCTTGTTATGGTTTTACAGATGACAAGCTGTAGGTCTAGGCAAGACACTCCCAATTTGCATGGCTGCGGGTTGGATTTTTTTTTTAAATTATCTCTATGGTTTATAAACTTATTTCAAGAAACAGTAGCAGCTTCCACTCATCTTTTGTAGAAAAATAAGACAAAACCTGGTTTCCTATCATTAAACTGACAAAAATTTTAGTCCAGCATAAACACGAGCATAACTTGAACTCTAAAATTTTAAAAGCACCAAGACAACTGTTTGCAAAGCGTTAGCCGCATCTGCAAGCAATTAATTAATCCAAATTGAACAACGAACCACTTCTTGTAGCTGTACTCCCTCGTTTGTGACAAATTGATTAAGTCAGTCGTATTAATGAGGTCAGCCTGTTGTGGGATATCGCTAATTCTAGAACTAGTGAGGTCTGAAGTTGTTGAATTAGGAGCCGCCGTCTTCTGCTTGGAGGTTGTAAAAGCCTCATTGAGGCACCTGGTAATTTGAAAGGCTGTAAGATTTGAGCACAACACTGTGGCCTTTGACAGCATGGCACAATGGGCACCCGTGAAGTGAGTGAAATGCAGTAATAAGACTTTGGTTTCTGGCAATAGTCAGAGGATTGAACTGGTTGCTGTTATTGGAGAAAGTTGTCATATTTTGAGGCAATTTTATGAACCTGTTCTTTTCTGAAGCTCCTGGTACTGTAAGCATGTGACTAATCCAGTCCGCATGCAAAAGGGAAGGGGAAAAAAACCCCTCCATCTATAAGAAGCTGTAAAATAGTGCAAACTAATAATATATTGTTTTGTTTACCTCAACATTTAAAGATATTTTTTCAGATGAACAGAAAATCTAAAGGAACCCGTTCAGGTTACACAATTATACTTTTGTCTCCTCCAGAGAGGAAACAAAGCCAGAAAATGTGTTTGCCACTAGTTTGCTAGTGGCTAAGAAGGAAGAGCTATGATCCTCTATAACCTTCTGAATTTCCTTTTGCTCCTTTCACATGACCCACGTGAAGTTTGAGAGTCCCTGAGCTTTAGGAAAAGGAACTACTAATTTTAGCAGTAATAAAACCTTTTTGACCTGTACATTATATACTGTCTTAGAAAAGGCAAATTATACGGATACATGCCTTCTGTGCCTATCTGCCTATTTTAATAAATAATCTATTGATCTGTCTACAGCCTCTTCCTAAAAGTTAAGCCTTGAATAATTAAATTAGTCTGTTCCAAACCTCTGGTACAATTGGGGGCTGTTTATTTGCATTTTATGGCCAAAAAAACCCAATAACAAACACACCAAACCCCGAACCTCTATGTTTGTGGTTTTACCTGAAACTGATATTGAGATAGCCATCTGTGATCCTCTGATTGAAGGGATGTGTGCATTCTTGTAATTAAGATAGCCTGAAGCTTTATGGCTTTGCAGTTTACATACAGGAATTTTGTGTGGGAAAAATGGAAGAAAAGGTACTTGAGTGAAGACATACAACTGTATTCTGTGTATGTGGATGTAATTTGTACATATGTAAGCATAGGGCAATTTCATCTCATTTCAGTTTTATTAAAACATATGTTCTAAATAACTTGGCTGTAAAAAAATGCATCTTTAATGCCCATGCCGGAACTTTTTTGGCCTGAAACAGCTGACTAACACAGCATCAGCTCCCCAATGCATGTTTAGAGCTCATTTTTAAAAAAAAAAAGACTGGACTCCTAATCCGTGGCTTTGGTCTTTTTTGTGTTATGAATAAAAGGTGGGCAATAATGTGTACATTGCTTTCGCATCCGTAGTCTCTGCCTTAGTGGCTAAACTGAACCATTTTGTTTTAAAACACTGAGTCTGAAGCTGCGGTACCAGGGGAAGCTTTACAAAGCAGGGATGATGGAGCTGACATTTGAAGAACTGGGCCGTTGTGTCACAAGTTAGGCCAATAGATGTCAATCTAAATCCTACAGAGAAAGGCAAACTAATGAGTCAGAGAAACGTACTGGTGCTGTGTGTTTGCCCTCCAGATCCGAAACATTTGTTGGTTTCAGGGAAAGAATAACTTCAAGAAACTTGACTTGGAATTTAATTTTAACTGTTTTCAAGGATTGTGATGTTTTAAGAGATGACAGTGCTTTTCAGTCATAAAAAATGCGTTGCAAATATTGTTGTGCCTGTAAGCAACTCACTTCCCTCTTCCCAACCCCAGGAAAGCCCAAAGAGTGCATGAAAAGAGCTAAATTACAGGGAACAATTTTGTCCAGTCTGGCCTAATAAATGACTCCTGTCACATTAGCTGGAGATACCTTTTGAGAAGGCACATTCATGCAGTTTCTCTAATAATGCTTTCTGACTCTTGTACAAAAGAGTGATAAATAAGGGGAGGGATAGGGGACGGATGCGCGAGGCAGACCGTCCCTCCTGCCTCCGGAGCAGGGAGGTGGCAGTGAGGAAAGGGGCCAGGACCGGCAGCCCAGGAGTCCAAATATGCACGCTGGCTCCTGAGTCATTGCCTTTCCCTGGCCATTACAGCCTCCTGTGGCCTGCCTTAGGATGTCAACTGGAAGCTCTGGCCGTGCATTCTCACCGAATGTGTATGAGGTTGCCTGGAAATCGGCCACTCTCCACAGACAAGATTAAACATATGGGGAAAAGAGTGAAAAACCAAAATGAGCATAGTGCTGCTGATGTTCATCGTTGTATCCACTGTATGATATAGAAAAAGGGTTATATTTGAAACTTGCTATTTAGGTAAAGTTTTTTGGTTTGGGTGGCTTTTTTTTTTTGTGGTACCCTAAAAGCTAGGCAATTACCTGCTGAATCACCTGTGGCTTTTTCCTTATGGGATGGAATAACTATATTATGGTTCTGAAGGGTTTTTTTCATTTGTTTTTATAAAGAAAACACTAAGTGTAGATAGAGTTTCTGACCTGGCAGCCTTCTGTCTTGCTAAATCTCAGGGTGCTACAAAGCTGGGAACATACTAGAGGATTACCACTATGAGCTTATTCTGTTTCTAAGGCATCCCCCTCTAAGATGCCCCGAGAGGCCGAGGGCGTTGGCAGGACAGATGTGAGTTCATTCCAGCTGTGTCAGCCGGATATTCCAAGTTGGTTGCAGGGATTTAGGTTGGTGCCGAGTAGCTTTTACTAGGACTGGCAATGACAGCAGACTTCAGGCAGTTCCATTAGGATTCGAGGTTTGCTTGCTTCCATAAAACTAAACAATGATGCAAAATAAAAGCCAGCAATTGTGCAGATACCAAAGTGCCAGCTTGTTTTCTGAGAGTCATCATGGCAAGCCTGGGAATTTTATTATAGTATTTTAATTTAATGGGAAGGTCTGTCTCAACACCAGCATACCTAAAATACATGCCATTTTACTTCTTTTGTAGGAGTGGTCAGAAGCAATAGATGGTTTTTAAATCAGAAAATGTTTGTTAAGTAGGAGTTGTAGATTTATTTGATTTACAGAGGCATTGGAAGTCCATGGCATTTCCAGGTGTTTTTGAATGTGCTTCGAATGTGGAGTTGTGCTTTTCTGAGAGATTATGCTGGATCATTATAATTCTTAACAGGTGTTTTCAAAGAACATTTTTAAGAAAAGGTTATATCTGTGGTAAACCCCTAGCAATATGTAAACTTTTCTTAATCAAAGGGTAGGCATAGGTAGCAAAAAAAAAAAAGCAATGCTGAAAGAGAAGTTCTGAGGTGCTCTGATGAGGTTCTTGGTAGGGCTTTGACGATACCAGTATTTTCAGAGTGATGTTAGAAATGCTAGCAAACAGAACTGTCTGGAGTCAAGAAAAAAAACCATTTTTTTTTTAAAGATGGTGTGAAAATATAAGTGTTTTGAGTAAATGTATAAGATCTGCTACTGTTACTGAAAATAGAAATCCCACTGTATACATAAGGCTTTGTTTCTGGTGTTCTCCACTTCTGATTTGATTCTCTTTGGTGTCTTTTGATTCTGCAGATCTAGTTTTGAGTGCACCTCATTCTCAGGTGACTGGTAGAAAACACTTATGATCTACTTCAGAACCTGAAGACTTTAGCCTGCTTATTTCTGTGAAACAAATGACATTGTGTAAAACATGATCACAGATCTTATAGAATTAGGTGACAGGATGA
Source organism: Fulmarus glacialis (assembly GCF_000690835.1). NCBI lineage: Eukaryota > Metazoa > Chordata > Aves > Procellariiformes > Procellariidae > Fulmarus > Fulmarus glacialis. The sequence goes on from NW_009207902.1 coordinate 47,070, forward strand.
CAGTACGTTACTCACAGTTCAGATGACTGCGATAGAGAATGTAATGAACCATAATGCTATTATTTTTCAAGTTAGAATTTTAATATTGTGTTTTCTGCAGCTTTTAAAATATCATGCATTAAATATGTTTCTGAAACGGCAGTGAGTTATGTATTCATAGTGTCATTAGAGGAAAACAGTCTGACAATCGCGTGGAATGATGAAAATCCATTCTACGGCCCCTCTCTATTCTCTTTCATTGAAGTTGTTAAAAGGAAACATAGCCTGGAAGGACCTCACATTTAAAAGGTATTGCGGTCATACCTCAGAGGTAATAGCTTGATGACTTTTGCTACCGACCGGGTTACAGATGTAGCCCATAGCACCTGGACTTCAGTGTATGAGAAGATAGGTGGCTCTACTCAACCACTGCCCCTGCCTTAAGGGACAATGACAGCAGGGAGATGTGTGACTTTGAGTACTTTGTGGGAGCCCAGGTAGAAAAGGGCAGTAATGTTTGCCTTCTGGGAGAAGATTAAAAATAGGATTTTTGAAATCCTGGAACCAATTTTTCTGGGGAAAGGGAGAGTATTTTTGAGCCAGTAATGCTCTTGACTGCATATCTTTATCACAAATACCTCAAAGCTGTCATGCTAGAGAGCAGAGTGAAAATAGTGTCAACAAAAAAATAAAATGAGAAATTACTCTTCCATCAACCCATCCCCTGAAGTCATAGATGGTGTTGATTGTGTCTTATCTTAACAGCATATACTAGGGAGGTAAATTGCAGTAACAATAGGAGACAGCATATCTGATTCGATTGAGAAACACAGTTTAAAAAAACTACCGTATCACATTTATTTGGATTAAGTTTTTGAAAACTCTGAGCGGTGAGGTGACCTTTTAGGTGATTAATCCCAAACTGGAGATTATTTTGTGTGAAAGAGGAGCAGCAGACTCAAAAAGATGAAAAATTTGCCAGTCAGTCAGAATGCAGTGGTTTTCTAGGAGCTGGTCTTATCGGCACCAGAAGAAGGAAAAACAAAACAAAAGAAATTGCTGAGAAGCCCCACTTTATTGCTCTTTGAAGAGCCAGGTGCAGCCCCGACGGCAAAAGAAGATGACCGGGCTGCGTGGCGGGGCTTCACCCGCCGCCGTACCCGGCTGTAGCGAGGAAGAAGCTCCTGCCGCCCAGCTGCTGCCCATCAGCACAGCTTCTCCCTGGGGTCCCCCCGCCGGGCACTGGGGCCGGGGCCGGGCACTGCCCGCCCCAGGGAAGGAGCGGGAGGCCACTTGGAATGGGGGCCAGACTTGTCACCTTGCAGCGACTTGACAGGGCTGCACCTGTTTATTAACGCGGTGCCACAGTAGAACAGTTCGTTCCCTGTGTTTGTTAAGAGGATTTTCCTGTTTTACAGTGTCAAAATCCTGCATAATTTCTGCCTGATTTTCATGGAGGCATAATCAGACTTTTTACTCAGCTCTATCCCTGAAGACAGTTCTCTGCTGGTGTTCTCTTAAAATAAACCAGTTCTTTAATGAAACCTCCTGTAATGAACTGCACTGTCACTGTAATTTTGTTTATGAAAAAATATGAAAGACATCAAGGGAACTACAGTATACATGTAATATTATTATAAGAGGGCCTTCTGCCAACACTGGAAACCACAGTTCAACTCTTTGAGAAGATGGAATATGTTTGCGTGCAATGGAATTACAGTTCAGTTTATGTTTCTTGGAAACTTAGTACTTATATTTATTTTATGACATCTCAGATCTCCTTACATGTAAATTGAAATAGATCTGTGAGGCTGAGATAATGGAAGACGCTTTCTCTACAACATGTTTGTTTGGTTTGTGTTTCTTTATTTTCTTTTGGCTATTAGGATTGTATTAACTATTAGTGCTTGTCTTATTTTACAGCCTGAGCATTAACTTGATTCTAAATAAGGGGATCTGAATAAGAAGTATTTAGATTAGCAGAATTATATTGTGATCTTATAAAGTTCGTAAGAGCATTCTGGTGTATATCGATGATAATAAAGCTGAGTAGTGCTTACACTGAGCTACCATGGAACTAAGAATAAAGCAAAATGAAAACGAGGGATAAAAATTAAAAGAATGGCTTGACTGAGGAAAAGCCATATATAGTTCATAGCCTCGATCTACTGCCTTCTCTGGGGTAAAACTTGTGTTTGATTTCCTTAAACTTTTTCCTGAGTAATGACTAGGGGATTAGGTTCTGGTTTTAGTGGTTTCTCAAAAAAGTTTCAGTGAGTCATAGGTGAAAAGATGTCTTGCCATCATTTTAACCAAATGCCTGGAATGAGTTCTGTATAAATCATTTACTCAAATTTATATACTGGCTGTATCACTCAATAAAAAAAAAAAAAAAATCAAAACAAAGGTCAGTTTTTTAGATCTGACTTTTTTCTTTTCCTGCAAAAATCAGGAATTGCCATCCTTTGAAAAGCTCTTTATGGAAAAGCTTTCCAATGATATAATTCATCTAGCTTTGAAGTGTCATTTGGAAATTAAACATAGAGATGCTTTATTTAGAAAACATCAAAACAATCTCCTTCGGGGAAAAAAAAGCAGCTCCTATGTTTTGGGGCATGAATCACAAAATTCAATGCAGTCCATGCATATTGACAAACTAGATTAGTATGTGGGTTTTTTTGCTTTGTTTTCTGTTGTGTCTTTGAAGTTGCCAGCACATCCTGGGGTCCCCGTGACTGAGCAGTTTTGATTCAGCAGCCACTAATCGTACCTGAGCGGGAAGCAGAAGGCACTTTTGTCTGTCTGCCTTTTTTTCTCCAGGATGGTGTATGCTGGAGACAGATCATGTCTGCTGAGGGCTGTGATCCGAGTCTATTAAAAATCACTGGAAGATTTTCCATCAATTTCAGTGGGTTTGAGCTAGTACTTTAAGGAAGGATTAATACCGCTGCCTCTGCTCCTCCTCTCCTAGCCTTTGGGAATGGGGGGAAAAACTGAGATAGGTTTTGGGGAAGGAGCTGGGTGAAAAGGGCTTTTTGTTTTTCTCAGTGGTTGGGAGGTTGTAGGAATAAAGTAGAAAAAAAAAAAACCCAGTGAATTCTGCTATTTTCTTCCATAGTTTTAGTGCCATACACTTGAGGGAATGCCCCTGGACCCGGATGATAACCTTAGCTCTCCCTGCCGCTGCCGTGCAGTCGTGTGTAACCTGTCTGTAACCCAGAACGGACCGCAAAAAAAAGGTGCACCAGCCCTGAGGGTGAGATGGTGAAATTGCAAGATGAAGGGCAAAAGGACCTATACAGTGTTTTCAGAACTTTTTTCTAAAAGCAGCACAGCCAACGAGCAGCTGAAAGGAGGGAAGACTACAAGGCACAGGTCCTCCCAAAAATGTCTGGGGGAGGACCGCTGGGGCTGATGCTCTAAGTAGGGGAGCTGAGACCTTAATCTGGCACAGGGTCAGAGCTGGTAAGCTTGTGCTGGACCCTGTAAACCTTGGCAGTCACTCCGCTGATGCCTCTAAAGCACAGCAGGACAAAACCCTTCTACAGTGAGTCTTTATACAAGCGGTGGCTGAGAAGTCAGTGAAACTACTCACTGGAGTCCTGATTACTCACATGAATAAAATGTTAACTAAATCAAGGCCATAATTGTCATGCAAGTGGTTTACAATATGGACAATGTTTTCCTCCTGTTTTTGGACACGGTATTTTTAGTAGTTTTTGGCAGAAACTTCAGTTTAGGAGCCAACACTGAGGCTCACTGAAGAGTTGGATAAGCATTGCCTGTTTATATTTGAAGGCACCTCTGCTCATTTCCTCCACGTGCAGACATGCTTTGTGGTTTCCATATGCGTCTAGTACTTGCATCAGTGGGTTTCTTTTTCATTGTCAACTATTAACACTTTTTATAGAGGAAAACAAACAGAATTTTTTTAAAGAACCATTAAAGATGCTAAGTGGAGAAGGGACCAGAAGGTTGTATGTGACGCTTTGTTCTGGCTGATTAGTATTTAACAAGAACTGAATTTGTACAGTTAAATGAGATTCAGAACATGTTTTACTGTGCACATAATTGTATGTCAGAGGAAATTTGTTAACTTTTCCACTATTAAAACATTTAAAGGGTATGGAACTGCTAACTTGTTAGCACAGAGAGACATAGAGGAGTACAAATGAAGTGGTATTTTGAAACAGAAATATATTTCTGTACATGTAGTTACCTGGTACGATACTAAAACAAGCAATTCAAAATTGTTAATAAGGAAGCTACTGATATTAAAGCTAAAAATCACCAAACATGACTTTTTAGTTAATAAAAACACCAAGGAGAAAACTAAAATGAAATATAAGCACAGTAAACTGGCACATTGTACTGTTAGTTTATTAATTCTGATTTCTGTAACATATGGTAGTTTCATGCAGCTAGGGGCTCTGGCCACCTGTTAATACTCCAGAGTACAAAAGAAGAAAGGATTTGGTTGTTCACTGACGAAAAACACAGTGACTTCCATATTCTATTTAAAAGCAATTTTCTTTTTTTAATACATAGTGTGTATTTTTTCCAGTATAAGTAACTTTCTAAAATGAAAACAATGCTGCAGATTTTATGGTGGTTTATTTAGAGGAAATCCGAGTTGTTTTTCCCAAAATCCCCATCAAAGCTTTAGAGAATTTACATTGAAAAACTAGCTAGCAGCAACACTTCCTATCGAAAGAAAATGTACCAGGATTTTTTTGCTGCATTTTAATATAAAATAATTTGATTTAAAAAATATTGTTTGCAATAGGTCTCCTAATATAAAATACGAAGGTAGTGGCGTGTGTAACCGTACTGTTACTTTATGAGAAGCAGTTCAGAGGTTCCAGGAGACACTTCTGGTGCTCGTCCAGAGAAAGGCGCCGAGCCATTTCTCCCCAGCTGGCTCATGGGTGGCTGGTGGGGAGGCGGCGCCTGGCCCACGGCAGGTGGGCCAGCGGCACGGGCTGGCTGGCACCGCTCAGCGATGGGAATGACCGGCTGCTTCTCTGCAGCTGGGAGCAAAGCGTCACCTTGCAGCGGCAGCTGCACCTCCCTACGTGCCCTCCTGGGCTTTCCCGAAGGAGACAGACCCGGTTTACATCAGGTGGGGTACATAAAGTGTAATGGTATAGTAAAGCTGTGGCTGTCATGTATCATCCACAGGATAGGAAGGAATTTCCCACTTACTTTATTTCCTCTCTCGTTGTGTCTTCAAGACGTATGGACCCACCAGAGCCGGTTGGTGTTTATCCACCTCTTTGAAAAGAAACATTTCTTGGAAAATACATGCACTTGGAACCAGTTGTAGTCTCAGATGGTGTGTTGTTGCCACTTTGCACATAGAAAGCCTAGGAGTCTGGAAGGGTTGTGTTTTAGACTGGTATCCCAAACTCCAGTGCAGAAGGAGGCTCGGCAGTACTGCAGGATGGGGTGGAGGGAGAGCGGGTGAGAGCGGGGCTGTTCTCGCTGGCAAGCAGATGGAGAGGCAACCAAAGTGGGCAACTTTGGGCATCTCACTTGGTGGAGGTGGCCCAGGGGTGCAGGAGCCTTGGCCGATAGCTCAGCACCACTGGGGTTTACTGGTAACAGATGGCACTTTAAAAGTTTGCTTCCTGTTTTGAGTTAATTAAAACTTTGCAGCTGAAGCTCTTTCAGCCCAGAGCTTTGAGATGTTTATTTGTGGGGACCACAGGGCACTCAAACTAGACCTGAGTGTGAATCAGAAGTGTTCTCCTGTAATCATTAGACTTTTAAAACAGACTAGATAGCTTTATCTTTTATGGTGGCAGATGTGAAACATACTTTAATTTTGTGTGCTGAATTATTCAGATCGCTGTGGATGTGTCTGTGTATTATTAATCTACAGTTGACACCCTCCTTTCTCTTCCCTCTCCCTTTTTTGATTTTTTTTTTTTTTTTTTAAAGTAGGCTTTCATGTGGATTATTTCCTGAACCAGGGAGGTTTAGGGCACATTACTTTTCATTTCTATTCAGCTTCCACCAATAAAAGGGAACAATTAGTATTCCTTACAGTATGGTCTCTTGTCCACTGTAAATTAAATGAGAACCATCAGCTCATTTTGCACAGGCAACTGAACAGCCATCCTGCATTATTATATTAGCAGAAACAGTATTTTCATGATACATTTGAGCATATAAATAGCTAGGTATTGCTCAATATGCACAGCTGGTTGATCGGAAAATAGTTTGACCTGTGCTTACAGAAATCTGAACTTTGATCACTGCTAACTGTGATAACTGAAATCTTACTGAAATTATGAGGCATCTTCATCGGGTGCTGGTGTTAAAGCTTCAGCTAAGTGTTGAATTTTGGGGTGGACTGATCATAACAGATAATTACAGTGACAGTAACGTACTGATGGCAAGAGATGCTGCAGAGGTTTTAGAGACAGATGCTCCCAAGACCACAGCAGCAGAGCCAAGATGGGCTACCTGTCCATGTGCCTGTCCCCTCAAAAAAAAGGGCTTGTCCCCTAAATTAAGCCCATCAGAACAGAAGCAGCTTTTCTTTCCTCTGACCTGTTCTGTACTTGGTGGGGGGAAAGGTGTGGTTTCCATTTAAAAACAGGAAGGCATTTATACCTCTCACTTCTCATTATATAATCTCATACGTGTTCTGCCTACAGTCTCGATTTTTAAAAAAGAATATGCCTGAGTGTGTTCATGCTTTTGTAAAAAATGTTTCAATTTGCAGCTAGGGGAAGTCTATTCCAAGACATCTTACGGTGTTTCCATTAGTTTGTTCAGAGCTAGAAAAATGCTGCAAATGTTATATACAATGTGTAAATATATAGCACAAAAATTGAAATTACCGAAGACTGCAGACACCACTTCCTAAGCCAGACCAGAAGTTTTTCGTACCGCAGCGCTACCTGTTTGACAATTATCAGTGGAAAATCTTTCACAAAAGCAACCTCTGTGGGCAGTAGGCACCATCGTGACATGGGAAGGTCCTTGACACATGCCCTACCTGTGCTCAAGGGGGGATGTCCTGGAGTGCCTGGGGCTGCAGCGAGGCTGGGCTGGAGCGCTCTCCAGCCTCCAGATTATCAAGGTCCCTCTAAGCTAGAGGTACTGTCTGGTGCCTTAAATGACATCTTTGCTTTGCTTTCTCAGGTAAAAAGATCACAAAGAAAACAAGGAAAAAATTCCTTTTGTTATAGATCTGCTGGTCAATAATTCCCCATTTCCACTGTTTCAGCTGATAAACCCTGTTCACTTCTGTGTGCTTTTCATTGATTTTTCTCGACATCTGTGGCTGAGCTTAAAGCACTCTTGCCATGTAGTGGGTATTTGTCGGGCCCCGCAGTCCTGGTGGCCAAGTGCAGGTTGTGTGAGAGCCCTGTGCATGCAGGATTTTCCAAGGACGGCTGCTGCAGAAGAGCAGTGCAAGCCACCAGCTTCCCTGGGGACTGGGGGGCCAGGGCTGCGGTGTGGCGGGCACGACGTGCCTCCCTCCCCTTTGCTGTGAGAGTCCTGCTTAGTTGTTTTCAAACATCTTTTCTTTTTTTACACCCAACATAAAGGCTCCCAGTCTACTTCCCCCCTCTCCCAGTATGCAAATTGTTTCATACCTCTACTCATCGTTTCCTCTCACCTCTGTGCTTTTTATACAGGCAGTCACAGACTCACAGAATGGTTTGAGTTGAAAGGGACCTCTAAGATCATCTGATCCAACGCCACCGCCCTGGGGC
>NW_009207902.1:54840-72483 GCF_000690835.1 Fulmarus glacialis
GCCACAAGTTCTCCACTGTTCCAGTGCGTCACCACTCTCGTCGTAAAAAATTTCTTCCTCTTGTCCAATCTAAATGTACCCTCTTTCAGTTTAAAACCATTGCCCCCTGTCCTGTCACTACAGGTCTTGGTAAAAAGTCTCTCTCCATCTTTGAGTGAAGGGTTTACTCCATAATCAGAAATGTCCTTGTCATTAGCACTCAGATTTCTTCCCTCACCCACTGCTGGAGCTGAGGAGGGGCAGCAGTCATGGGGGGAGGACCGCAACTGCAGTCAGTCTTTTCCTGAAATAGATCCTTCAGAGAAAAGTGCTTTATTTATCTTTGCTGTTAGCCTCCAGGTGACTGGCAAGTTGCTCTGGGAAGACAGAAATATGGGAGGAAAAGGAGCAATTTTTAAGAAGAGAGGCGTTGGAAGGGTTTAAGGGCAGCACAAGAAGCAAGGCAGCAAGCTCATTTAGGCACTGCGGGTGTGCCCGTGCAGGAGTTGCACTGAATGGGCTGGGTTGTTAAACGCTGACTCAGCTTTATCAGCATCTTTACAAGTACGATTTCAGGGTGAAGCATCCCCTTTTGAGTTCTGTTCCTAATGGCAGGTATGTTACTAAATGGGAGCTTGCTAACTTTCCAAAGCACAGCTTAGTTCGAAGTCTTGGTATTTGAACTTGTGAAAAATCCTAGTGTTTTCCATTCGTAACTTTTTGCTTTCCCCTTACAAACTCTTGCATGTGTTACTTTTGCCTCAGTTATGTTTCTTTTCCAAAAGTGCCTAGCAAATAAGTGGACCAACAACAATCAATTTATCCAACATTTATTCAGTGTTCAGAGTATAAAGCAGGGAAGTTAATGTAAAACTCAGTGCTGCAGATAATTGCCTGGACACTGATTCTGAGCCTTACACCTTGAACCATGTGATCTACTCATATATTCAAAATTAATAAACCCATTTATAACACTCATGCTCCTGGTGAATGAGCTGTAGACTAAATATTATTTTAATAATACGGTGAATTAAATGTGAATAATTCCAGGAATAATTTGTGCTAATCATAGAAGGTTCATGAATAGAAAGAAGCAAAGTTGTCAACTTATTCACTGCAAGTTAGTTGCCTCGCTCTCCTGCTAATTAAGTTCAAGACTTTGAATAAGTAATTCTAAGTTGCTTCATTACATGGCAAAATGCAGCTCTGACCCAACTGGGACACCTGAGCCACAGCACGTGACGGAGGTTCATCATCTGACAGTGCAGGCTCCAGCATACTTCCTCCTCTCCGAATAAATCTCTGCCTGATTACTGTAATTCACAGCAGGTACTTTATAACAAACTCAAATAACCTTCCAATTTTGTGACTGGAAGAAGAGAGAGGACTTTTACAATGCATGGCTCATGGTGGTTTGAAAAAAATCTCACTTTTTTATTTCCCAGTTTACATTTGGTTAGATAACGAAAATGAGATCTATCTTCATTTTTGCATAATTACATTATTTTTTCAGAGAGTCTTAGTTCTTGTTTCTTTTACCGTTGCTTTGTATTTGCTTACTTTTGTTTTAAGGATGATCTGGCATATTCTTGACCAGGAGTTACTGGTTTAAGTTTTGGGGTGTCTCGGATAAGCCTCTCCCATTCGTGGGCAAAGAGTCCAGTAGGTATTAATGCCTATTGTCTTTCCCTCCAGTTAAATCCCTAGTCCCTGCACCTTGCCCTTACTGTTTTCTAGAGGTAACTTAGTTTGCCCATCTGCCATTTTTTCAGAATACCAGCAAAATTGTTGGAGCTCTTTTCTAGACACTGAGGAAGTCACTGGTTTTCTGTGACACTGGTCCTGTCAGCATTACTAGTGATAATGCAGGTTTATTTAGCACAATGTCATCTGCATGCCTAGGCACACAATAAAATTCAAGTTCCCACTCCTAAGATGAGCCAACCCAGTCTTTGTGACAAAATATTGCCTCAAATCCGTTTGACTTTTGGAGTTCAGTTTTTTATGGGGTTTTATTTTGGTTTGTTGGTGTTTTGTTTATGATGCATTATTCTTAAACGACCTTGTTTCAGGTTTATCTGTAGAGCTTCTGACCATTTTAGGCTGTTACAAGTCTGTTACAACTTTGTGCACCCAAGTTGCAGATTGAATGCTCACCAGTTTGATATGCTCAAAATCTTGCCGTGGGTGGAAGGAACAGAGCTGCTGTGCAAACCTAGGATGTTTTGTTAGTCTAATTAAAATCTTGGCAGTCTAATCAAAGAATTTAGTCCAGTTACAATACTATTGACAGTGATCAAATTATATATAGTGAATATGTATGCAGCACCTTTCCAGTATCCACCCCTTTCTCTAGTGTTAGCTCACCTTCCCACTCGCCCTCTGGGTCTCAAGGTGGAAGGTTTCAGCCCGGGGAGGGGACATTCAAGGAGTCACCCCCTCCACCCCCCCAAGTCCTTTGCTGCGAGGAGTGTGATGTTGATGTTAATGGTTTCTTCTTCCTCACTCCAGGATGCGCGTGAGGTCAGTTTGGCATGTGTGCTGTCACACTCTACGCCTTGTTCTGTAATCCCATGTCACACCTGAATTTGCTCTATGTGGCATGTTTTGGTTTTTTTTTAAATATGCTGGATAGTGGCTTTTTATTACCCTTAAAACTGGTTTAGCCCAGGCTGCACATCTCTGATGATGAGAGGCTACCACTGCAGAGGGGTTTATAGCCCAGGGGCTGCAGGGGTCACCCTGTGCCCATGCTCTCAGGCCAAAGATGGTTCATTTTACACACGGTAATGCCTTGGTTTTACTGTTCACCAGTTGCAGAAAGGCATATAACAATAGGCTCGGGTCTTGGGTAGCTCCCTGGGGGATGCTCCTCTGGAGGTCCAGCCTCCAACACCCCCCGTGCAGCATTCAGTCCCCATCCTGCCTTCACGAAGCCTCCAAAGTCTTCTAGGAGCCTTTGTTATAAAGAAACAAATCGTAGGGGAGTAAGCGAGGAGCCGCCTGTGTAATGAGGCTGGTGGGCAGCTGGGCATGCACACCTCCACCTTCGCTGCGGTCAGTCCCTGCGTGATTAAATTGCCCCTGGTCTAAAAAGAGTGTTTCTGACAGCGTAGCTGAGCACAGCGTCTCTTATTATTATTCTCTCAACCCCTGGGCATGGTTTTTACTGGTTTTGGTTTTCTCTGTTGCCTTTCTACATGCTTTTTGAAGTTCCATTAATGCGGACTCTCCTGGGTTTCCCTGTACATTTGCAAACCGGTATTCCAGGGCAGTGGGTGTGTGTGCATAAGAGTAGGAGTATGCATGTATGGAGGAGGGGCAAGGGAGGTCTCCCTTTTTTCACTACCTCCACATCCTATCAAAGAGATAGTTTACATTTGATAGAAGGCTTGATGGGCTTTGGCATGCTATATGTATTCATATTGTCATCCAGAACACTTTTTTTTTTTTTAAGTTTTAGACTTATGTTATTTCTATGATATGTAATAAATTTCTAATTTTTTTATTCTCTCTGGAGCTTGGAGGAATTTTTAAACTCTCAGTTAATAAAAAAACCCTGCTGAAATAGAAGCACCTCTGTTAAAAATTGGCCAAAAAATTTTTTTTTCAAGAACTCTCTTGTCCTGTTTGTCTCAAGGATGTGTCTCTTTCATGGAAGTTTTATACTGCATTTGAGTGAAATGACTGCTATTTGCACATAAAAGGATGTATTTTTGGCAATGCTTTACTTTTTGAGGGTATTATTTTTAAAAGATGCCTTTAAGACACCGAAGGTTTACAGCTGCTTTCTAAGAAGTTTGTTATAAAAAGAAATTGTTAGGATTGACTTTCTGCAGAATGGATCAGGCAAGCCTTAATGCACGACAACCTCAGCCCCTCTTGAACTTGAAACTTAGGATATTTTTGGTGGAGCCTATAAATCTTTACCTTACAATGGCAGGCTATTTATTTTTAAGTAGCAGAGGTGAGGCTGAAGGAGAAAGCAGTTTAAGGACATAGAAAGAGAGGTAATCTGTAAGGTCATATCCACAAGTGGAGAAAGGCACACAAAACACTAATGTGGTTTTTTACAGTGCTCTTATAGCTTAACCCTCATCTGACACTTTTTATGGAGCCCCAAAAGCGCCCCTGTGTAAGATAACACCATTTTCTGAGTTAAGGCAGAAAAGCTTCCTCACAGCAGAGTGTCCACATGAGGAGCGTGTCTGAAGTAATTACTGAGCAGTAAATTCAAATGCAGCCTTACTTTGCACAAAGTCCCCCATGTAGACAACCACCAAGATAACTGGACGGACCATGGGATTCACTTGGAAGATGAGTACAGAGCCATCATCTCAGCCTGCCACGAGAATATCCTAATGATATCCATGCATATGAAAACAGCATTGAAGGGATTTAATTTTGAGATAGCTGTCAGCAAGAGCTTAGCACAAGAGCATGCATTGCAGTTACTATCTTTCAAGCAATTGTGTATGTTTATAACATATCCTGTCATTAAATTATGGGTAGTAATCTGGTAGTAATGCCCTGGAGGGGTCCATCCGTGAAATTTTCTGAACTATATTGAGCTCTGAGGCCTAATAGTCTAGGAATAACGTAGGGGACAGGCGAAGTATTCCTGTAGTAATTCCATCACACCTTCTCAATGTTTTCTTCTGTAGAAACAGATTAGCTATTGTGCAATAATTGGTAAAGTTGATTATGTCAAGAGATATTTCCTGAGCAAGGATTAGCCACAGACAAGTCAAAGACTGATAGATTAGCAGTTTCCCTTGAAAAGAAATTAAGAGCTGTCACCATAACGAGCACAAGCAAAGGTTCATGACTTGCATCATCCATCACTGAATTGTGACTGGGCTGATGTCTGTGCATTAAGAAGTAGACGTGCTTATCCCTTAGTGGAATAAGCACTGGAGTATTTTTGTGAACTGTAGCTACGTAGAAGACTTCAGTGGACTTAAGCTTTCCCTTATTTCTAGATACATTTAAACTAAGATACCTAGAAGCCCATTCCAGCACCAGGTATATTAATTACCCTATTTCTGTCAAACTCCATATTGCAATGAGTCCTGAGCACTTACCATTTCCTCCCACATTCCATGTCTATATATCTACTCTAAAATGATACTATAGTTGTGTATGTTTGCATGTGTGTATATATTTGTATAGGTATATATACACCCACATACATTTATCGGTTTTACTGTTCAGTGTGGGTTTTTTAATCAATCTGTAGGGATGGTTATTTCTAATAGGTAGTTATTTCCTTCTGCTTTCTCCCATTCTTTCTGCTTCTAATTAAGCTCTTGAAAGAAGGGAAAGGCAGTTTTAAATAAAATAAAATATCTTATTATTTCTGTTCCTCTGGTGATGGACGTTGGAAATGCAATTAACCTCTTATTCTCCCATGCCATGAATTGAATTCCACAGAGATGTGTATGTATGTGATGCATGTTTTGGGATTTCAGACAACTCCATTTCTCTGTATGCTTGCAGGTAGGAAGAAAGGAGGAAAAATTAAAATGTTATGTTAATAAACAAGATATTTTGATATAATGACTACACAATTACTAAATGTTTCTGAAGTAATATCAGTGGAAACAACCAATACAACTTGAGAACTGGGAAGCAAAGGCTGGTATCCTCTTTTAATCCATGAATTCTCTGAAGTGAAGAACAGTTTTTTGATTCCTTGCAAGATTTTGGAAATGATAAATTAAGGACTCCTCTGTCTTGCATATCTCCCTAGTGTTAGTATCTATCTTTTCTCCTGAATGTAAAGGTATGAACCCAATATTCAAAATCAGTTACAGTTTTGTCAACACTGCATCATGTAGTGATGACTATTTTGTTATGCTTTACAGAACTGTGTATTTGTGTTTCTTGTAAAACTGTGGAAAAGGTAAACTAATTTTGTAACATCCTTTTTTTAATAGACAGTTATCTTTTCTTGCTCATGCCATCATCAGTGGTTGTCACTTGTTAATACATCCAGTTGCTTAACTTGAAACAGGAAAATCTCTCTCAGAGGAAAAAAACCCAGAAAGTAAAAAACCCACAGAAGCCTTCTATTGATAGTTATAAAAATAACATACTGTTTTCCCTCTCACAACTGAAATGAAATGCTGCCTCCACACTGAGACTTTGAATGCTGATCTTCAGCTGTGAGCATTTTCCCAGCTAAATTATAAACCCTTGAAAGCAGGATATATGGTAAAAAGGTGGAAAGCTCTTTAATTTTTTGTCATGCAAACATTGCTGTACTAGAACACACATCACTATTAAATTCAGGGGTGGCTTTAGCTACAAAAGATGAGACTAATACCAGTGATTTAACCTGTGTTGCACTGTTGCCATCAAAGCTTACCAGCAGCATTTTGCCTGAGAGGCACTGGGGCAGAGGAAATAAAGAAAAGACTGCGTCCGTGGGGGTGAAAAGAGCTGGTATGACATCTGCAGAGTGTTGCTCGGTGCTTGAAGTGGAGCACAGGTAGATGATGCGTCCAATCCCTTTTTCCTTTAAGAAATGATCAAGTGTCCGAGAGGAGTGTCCGAGGAGATCTGCTGCCTGCGCCAAGCTTCTGCTGGCGCCGGGAAGCAGGCTGGGCTGAAGGCTGAGCTCCCAGGGTAGCTCGCCAGCAGCAGAGTGACACAAACTTTTGGTGTCCGCAACATCCAGTAGCAGAGTCCCACAATTTAGCTACGTGTAGTGTGAAGAGGTACTTCTTTTTTGCTTGTTTTGAACCAGCCACCTGCTGATTTTCTTTCATTTTTCATCTCTCTTGTATCCAGCTCTTGTGCTAAGAGAGACACTGAAAAATTGTTCCCTGTTCATCTTCTCTAAAGACTCATGATTTAGTACACCTCAGTTATGTTCAGCTGCAGTCTTTCCTTTTCCAGGTAACTTAAGTTCATACAAAATGTCCTGCTGGGTCAGACCAATGGTGCATCCTGCCCAGGATTATTTCTCCAGCAAATGGCAACAGGAGATGTTAGGCAGGGAGAGCACATGAACCTGGCCATTTTCTGAGGTCCATTTTCTCATCTTCCCCCAGCATCTGCCATTACTGCATTAAAAATGCTAGAGGTTACATTCTGGTCCTGTTCCTTTTGGTATCTGTTTATAGACACGTTGTCCATGAATTTATCTAACTTTATTTTAAACCAGCTGATAAACATCTGCCTCCATAACCTCCTTGGGCAGCAGGATCCAGAACCTGGTAGCCCACTGGCTGAAGAAATACTTTCTTACTGTCTTTTAAACCAATTGGGTATTATATACTGCTAGATGTTGTGTTGCAAGATTTGGTAAATAACTTCCTTATGCAGCTTGTTGACCCCCTTTATGCTTTTCAAGCCTCAGTCCTATCTCCCCTGAGCCTTCTCCTCTACAAACTGAAACGTCTCAGCTCTTTGAGTCTCTGCTTGTAAGGCAGCAGCTCCAGCCCCTTGATTGTTTCCAGTTGCCCTTCTCTAACTCCGCTGCATCTTCCTGGAGACCAGAACTGCACGCAGCCCTTCAGGTATGGACACACCACAGGCTTGTGTAACAGCAAAGCAAACCCCTCTAATTTGCTCCCAGCACACGTGGGGGTGCCCAGCATTGGGTCAGCTCGTTTTGTCCACTCTGCACATTGAGCCAATGATTTTGGAGAACTGTCAGTGATGATGCCAGGACCTCTTCCTAGACTTGTACCTGCTTATTTGGGCCTCAGCCCCTCTCTGGCATGGTTTAGTCCCTCAATATGTAATGCTGTGCTCCTTGCTTGGTTGTGTGCATCCCCTGAGCAATCTCTTCCTCCTTGTCAGGTTCAGAGGACCTAACTTGCATGCTCATTCACACTCCCCTCACCTTACCTTGAAGGCTCTTCTTGAGTCATCCTTTACATGGAAGCCATTTCTCCCAAGCTTTCAATCATTTCTGTTGTCCTTACTTTTCCTGCTATATCTTTTTAGCGATAGGGGAAGTAGAACAGCCCACAGTATTCAAAGTATGAACATCTGAAGACTTTAAATAATACCATAATGATGTTTTGTATGGTGCTCTCTATTTCTGTCATAGTAATGGCCAGCATTTGATTTGCTTTTTGACAGCTTCTAAGATGGAGTTGATATTTTCATAGACCTTTTATAACTCCAAGATCTCTTTCCTGAGTGGTAATAACTAGTTCAGAGCCCATGCTGAGTACGTAAAGTTGAGATTTCTTTTTCTCCACATATTCTCGATATTGAATTTCATCTGTCTTTTTTATCGCCTAGTTGACACTCTGAGACTCTTCTGCATCTCTCTGCAGCCAACTTTCATTTTTATTTCCCTGAATACCTTAGGACTATTAGGGAACTTGAAAGTTGCCTCCTTTTTTTAGATCCCTGTAATGATATAAATGTACTTTATATGTTGACCAGCCCTGGTACTGATCTCTGTGAAACTTGGCTGGTGACACACATTTGAGAAAGTTGAATGCTTTTTAATTTTTTCCCCTTTTGTCTTTTAATGATTTGTTTGTTTGCGAGAGAAAGTGGATATCTCCTTCCTTGACATCTTTGTTTCTTTAAGGTCTTTAATGAGGAACAGTATTGAAAATGTTTTAAATTGTATAAATTAGGTTTCTCTTGACTTTGTGCTCACTGACTCCTTCAAAGAAGCCTACCAGATAAAGGAAGTGTGGTTTCCTTTTGTAAAATCCATTTTCCCACTACTTCATATCTGTGTCTGTTAATTCCATTCTTATTAGAATTAGACTGGTACCATGATCAGACATACTGGTTTTTAGTACCAGAAGAGTTTTTTTTAAAATGGGCATTGCATTTGGCACCTTTCATCCAGCTGATGTTGGAACAATTTTACATAGTAGCAGAAGTACTTATTGGAGTTTTTGATGTATTTTGTGCTTGAAATATGTATTATCATAAAAATATTTCAAGTCTGTTTGTACGTTTTGGATTAATAATATTTCTTTCAGTTGTATCGGTAGCCTTGGTAGACTTTGATACATTTATATTCTGGTCAAGGATATCCTTATGAGAAGATCAATATGGGTATATTTATCAAACTGGGGAAAAAAGTTACTGGAATGATTGCAGAGTGACAGAGTACTTTAATGTGAAATATTTTTTTCTGTTTTAAAAAGGAAAAAAAAGCCATTACTTGTGCTGCACTGGTAGGGAATAAATCAGGTGTTTAAACACAGGCCATTTTAAATGTTTGACGGTGGCTGGAACTACTGGCTTGGTCCGGTGGTTCTCACCCAGCGTCTGTGGAAGACCTGTGCCTTTCAGGAGAAGCAAGTATAGGTCAGGCAAATTACCATGAAGCACCTAAAATAGTATTAGATAAATTAAGTTCAGGCATCTGCAGCTCTCATAAAAAGTCTATGGAGGTTGTAACCAAAGTGCTCTCCAAATCCCCGTGTTGCTGTTGCCCTCCATATGGGACATGTTGTTCTATATTCCATGGATTGGTTAATTTTAGAGAATTTTAAATTTAGCCCATTTTCTCCAATGTTAATATACCAACTAGTTTTACTTATGTAACATGCATAATCCATGATTTACTGCATAAAAATAGTTTGAGGTGCATTTTGCTCATATGAAGGTAGGCACTCAGGCTGTATGTAAGAGGATCTATAAGAGAAAGGACTGCCAAAAATTTTTGTTTTCCATATTAATAATAAAGCTGTCTCCGTTCTGATCTAAATATACCTTTAAACTTACATGAAATGTTTTTAGAGGAAACAGTTGTTTATACACAGCACACAATCCCTTTGGACTTTTGTCAACCCTCAGGTCTAATTACATTTGTATACATATTGCATAAGCAACTAATATGCTCAAAAAAACTCCCAACCAACCTGTAATTTAAGGTGCACTGATGAAATTAAACGTTTTAAACAATTAAGATGTGAAATAATTCCTTAGAGAATGGACTTTTTTACGTTTTGAAACTCCTTAGTTGGACCTTCTCCATGTCATTATAATAATTAGGTGCCATTTGATTGCTATTGCTTATCATTAATGATTAAAAAAATAATAATTGCTTAGTAAATTTTCCCATCGTCTGCTCTTTTTCTGTCTTACAGAACAACACTGAATTCAGTGAATTTTACACATCTTATCTCTTTGCTAACAGAGTGTATATGTTCACTGGAATATATTTAGTAAGATTAAAATCATCAGGCAGCGTGAAGGTGCACACTATGGTTCTTCCCTCACAACTTTCAGTCTGTGTTTTCTTTCCTATGTTCAGTTCAGATTCACAGGTAACTTCAGTTGGCATAGGTGCACTGCAACTAGACAAATTAGTGAGTATCTGGCTGTACTGATTTCCTAGTCTTCTAAAAAGTGCATGCCTTCAAGTGGTAAATATGTGGGTCTCCAGAAAAGCTACATGAATATTAATGTAATTTATGCAGTGATAATGCCTCTTATAAATTTCAGTCTGTAGGTGACTTGGAGTCCTGAACCCATCATTTTGATCTCCTTTCCTGTACTCTGACTACTAATTTATTAGCCATGGAGCTATTTTGAAAATCCTGAATAATGCACAAGCCACTCTGTACTTATCTCTGAAATAAGTGACCTTTTTAAGATTTGGGTTTTTTAGTGAGAGTTTGCCATTTTGTTGTTTTGCTGAATAGGATGGGTAACTTGCCCAATAAAAACTAAAAAATTTGCAAGAAAAGTAAATTTTTCATTTTCTTCTCTACTAGATGGGAGAAAATTATGGATGCTTTCCACTTAAAGGTCAGGTACTACCTAAACTACTTGACAAAGCCACTTATTTAACCAAAGCACCAGTGTAATTCATCAGGAATTGAGTATCACATATTTTGGGTGATAAGAAGATAGAGTGCCTCCTCTACTTTATGGAACTAACATTACATTACAGATAGATAGATACACAGACAGACAGATAGATAGATATGCCAGTCTTTTGAAAGGACACAGAGTACCTGCTGTTGTCAAACTGGAAATGAAGTGCACCTCTTGTATTTAGCAGTAGACAGAAAGATGATAGGAAGGAGGAAGCACTTTAAATGCAGAAAAAAGAAGACTCTCATTCAGGTTTTGAATTAGGTTTTTTTTCTGATATGTTAGAACTACTAATTAAACATTGCACTAAGGAAATATACTAGCAGATCTTTAGTGCTACTGATCTAATCACTTTAAAATATTATGAGCAGTCTGCATATTAAATGTGTAATCTCCTTAATCTTATAATGCTGTGGGTCCTATGTATTTGAATTTACCTGAGATTGGACTAATTTCTTTTGGGCCTAATGGATAATTTGGTTTTTAGACACATGCTTCTAACCCCGCCAGAATACAAGAGAGAAAAACATTAACATGATTAAATTTAGGAAAGAATTTCCCCATCGAACCAGATTCTGTCATAGGACAATAATCTTGAGCCCTTTTTAAAAAATTATTTATATTTCTACAGAGCCAATTACCTCTTTTTAGTGGAAAAAATTTCCTAGTGATACTATTAGTAAGAATTTATAGGCAGTTACTTGTAAGGCAGTCTCATCCTGGCTTTGCGCCCTCCTGATCAGCATTGGCCAGTTTTGCAAGGAATTAGTTTGCAGCGTTAGTGGTATGTCTTTTGCTTTAAGTAAGATTTTCTTTGGTTTTATTTTCTGTGGTTTTATTTTTACATTCCCTTAACACATTTTTGTGTTTAGCGTCCTATTTTTTAATCATAGTTCACTTGCAGCAGCATCATTTTGCAATCATCTTGACATTTGTAATGTCATCAGCTCTGCAGACTTGCATTAACCTCATTTTGCGATCATCTTGATGTACTAACCTGCATATAGACCCTCACAGAAATAATTTAACATTCATCCTAGTGTGTGCAGTAATGTCTCATTAGACTTGAACTAACAGAATTTTGTCATCATAATTTGCTGTCATAATAACCTAGTCTTCATAGATTTAATGTGACAGTCTTTTGCCACTGTAACTAAGGCTTTGAGCAATTGTCATCCAGGGGGACTTAAGGTGAAATCAATGTAATTAAAACACAGACCCTTAATAGTCCTATATTTTAAGCAGTTTGTCACATATCTTAAACAATAATTAATCATGCTAGTGTTTAGCACTTGTTTAGCTTGTAAGTGTTCATTTTCTACGTGGGAAAGAAACAAAGAGAAGTTGAATGATGAGTGACTGGCAGAACTGCTAATAGAATTTAAGTCTCCAGATTGTCTGTGTACTCCTGTATCCATTGGGCTGCTCTCCTTTCACAGTGCAATTAATTTTGTTTATGAGATGAATACAAACTTGAACTGTATGTGACAGGTCATATTAACTAGTCTGTAATTCTTGTTTCAGAGAGTTACAGAAATATGGAGATAAGAGGGATTAGATTTCTTCTACTGCAAGGGCTGAGATAGATTGAATACACTTTGTTACCCTTGAAAGAATTTGTTAAACTTTTCCTTACAGGCTTCCACTTACATGGGTTTGATGACCTCCATGTGCATATGTTTTCACATATGTAAGTAACCTGGTACTCTCACAATTTTCTCCTAATACCAAATCTAAGTTGAATTTACCCAAATGATATCCGTCTTCTCAGCATACGTGAAAAATAATAGAGCATTGTCGTGTTTAGACACTGAAAGGCAGCAGCTATGTACTCCTTTGCCTTTTCTTTCCAGCCTAAACATGCACATTCTTCACAAAGAAAACTGGCTGTTTGGATATTTGTGATGCTGAGTGCTCTGCAATTTGTCTGTGGCTTTCATAAAGTGTGGTGTCAAAACTGGATACAGCTGAAACGTTGACTAGAGCAGAGTAAAGCTAAGGGAGTACGTGATGGGTGGCTGGCACTTGAGTTCCGTTTCCCTAAAGAAATCTGTGTTTATGTTAGCAGCTAATACTAGCTATTTTGCTATGCAAAATGACCTTGAGTTGTCTTTGGCAGAGCCGATGCAGCTTGCCTGCAGACCTAGGTGAATTCTCTGTCTCGTATGTATGGATTGTTGACTCTGATTCACAATTACCTCTTAGTTCCTTATTGATATTCTTTGCAATCAGCTTGACATTTTTCCTCTGCTCCTTACGTACTGTATTTGCTTTTGTTTTTTAAATACCTTCTTCTCTTCTAGACTAAATTTGTTTTTGTTTGCAGTTGTTTGTTTTTAACCAGAGGAACTTCTTTTCTTGGTAATGACATGTAGGGACCTAAACAGTGTTTTCAAACATCTTCCACCTATCGTTCACGTTTCTCTGTTTAACTTCTTTCTCCTTACTGATGAGGGTTTATAATTGTTTTCAACTTTGTGAAATTGGGTCCTCTTAAAAGATGTACGCACACGTGTACGTTACTATCGCCAGCACTTGCTTATGCATGCACTCGGTCTCTCAGTGACATACATGCATGAGAATGTGCGTGTGTCCATAAAAATTGGTTAGTATTTCACTATTTACATGTGATGCAAGTAATCAAGTTATCCTTAGTTGCATCGAAGCAACCGTTCATTGTGGAGTCTGGGATCAGTTCCTCTGTAATGTTGATGATGTTGAATACAGACTTCCCTTGGGTGAGTTGCAATGGCTTTCAGAATTGGGCAAATTTCACATGTGTTTTGGACCCACCCTGAGAGCATAACTGCACCAGAGGGCTTTCTGTTGAATTCGGAGACTTCATGTGATGTGCTGTGTCTCACTTCTGGTCTGTGTGCCCAGATTTTCTTCCTGTGGACATTGAGAAGACGGGGAGAAGAGCGACAGTCTGATCTCATCCTTTTGTGGTCTGGACACACAACCAAGCGTGGGCCAACAAAAGAGAAAGCCAGAGCCAGGCACCTCCTCCCTGACCCCCCTGAGGGCAGTTTGGGGCAGGAGCCTATTTTAGATACTCAGACACTCTCCGGAGGAGGATCCTTTCTATAGATTACGTGGTATGCTTATGCTGATCGGACTGAGTTACGCGCCTAAATCTAGAGAAAGGAATATTAGTTAATAAGATGTTCTCCCTTCTGGCCATCTGAGCTTCCCTGGAGAGATTAAGAGCAGATATTTTACAGGCATAATTGAGTAATTCTAATTCTGCTTTATTACTTGGACTCCTACCATGTATATATCAGTAATTAAAATCTTCTTCCTTTTCTCTTCTTTATACTCTTAATATTAGTTTTTATATAATTTGCTATCCTTTCTTACACTTTCCTTTTGATGGCTTAGTATATCTTCTGAGTAGTCTGGTCCAACTGACTCCAGTTAAGATTGATTTCATTTCTGCTGAGGTGAAAGTTTCTGAGAGTTGGAGAATTGACAGGATTTGAGAATAAAGATCTGCAAAGCATGAACGTTATGCATATGGGAAATGGAGGCAGCAAATATACTGCCTTGCTAAATCTCGCCTCAAAGAGAGTTCCCCTAGGTAAAAAGGACTGGTTGTTCTTTAGCTGAAGCTTTCCAAAATGGGTAGGGTTTACTGCTTGTTTTCTGAGTGTTACTTGTTATGTTGAACTAGAAGTGAGCCCAGCCCTTCTTTGTGCTAGATGCTCTCCAAAAAAGAGTAACCCCTATTCCACAGCAACTATGGCATGAAGAAAATAGCTTGCTTGGGGAGAGCACAAACACAGTAACGAACTAATATGCTGTCTCATATGCTAGAGCATGTTTTCAAAGAGAAGTGTTTCATGATATAGAAATACATTGAATGGAAACTGCATGTTTTTTTAACAGCCCCTTGCACATAAGAGGGCTTTGCCTTAATCTTTGTATTGACTGCTAATTTTCTGACTATAAACTTATATTTATATCTTCCACTCTGGAAGCCAAAACCTACTACTTCCTTCAGAATTTAGAGCAAGTGATTTTTTTTTTTTTTTTTTTGTCTTTTACTTTCTGTTCTGCAGATCAAATGAGCATACAGAGAAAAAAACCCCAAACCTTGCAACCTGTACTAAAAACCTCTACAATGTATTCCTTTTTGAAGTAAAAATAGGCTAAGAAACAAAAGAAAGAAGTTCTTCAGTGGCTCACATTGGAAAGATTTTCTTTTTTCTTTCTTCTTTTTTTTTTTCTTGCTGATTTCACAGGAAAATCAGAAGCTGTCTGTTTACTTCTGTTGTGATAAAATTGTCTAAGATTTGTTTTTCCTCTGTTGCTGACATGCAAGTAGTTTGTGGTTGTTTTTTTTTTTTTTTGTAACAGGAAGTGAATAATAAAAAGACTCAGAGCCAATATACCACCAGGGCAAAACCCCACGCTGCACATTAGTGCTTAAAAGATTCCCATCCCAGTTCTCCCTTCACATCAGTCCCATAGTCCCTAGAGCTCAGCACTTCTTCCCACACAGATAGATGTGATAGATTTGCAAATACTGGCAAGAGCACAGAGACATCTTGTTACGAGCCTAATGGTTGAACTGAGCGACAGGCTTGGATTGCCTTTTTTTTTTTTAGGTCAGTGTTGGCAGAGAGTTAAAAACAGGGTGGAATAAAGGTTGAAATGTTTTCTGAAATTATAATCAAAATATCATCTGTCTTAGGTTTATGCTGTAAGCACTCTGCCTGATGTTGAGTTGTATTGGCAAACAACATGTGCCACTGGGATGCTTAAAAAGTCATAAGAGGTTTGTAAATCCGTTCTGCGTGGCATGCTATCTATTTGTTATTTTCTTGTTTTATCTGTTAACAGGAAAGGAGATGCTGTCTGTGTTAGACGATATAAATGGCAATATGGTGTGCTTTTCTTTTTTGGGGGTTTGTTTGGTGCTTGTATTATAGTAAATTACAGTGAGATGGAAGATTTGTTACTCTGTGGAAGTTGTTAACGTGAAGTTCTCATTTGATTTATTTATGTTGAATTGGGGACCTCTCCTCCCATATAAATTATTCTGACTACTGTAATATTTCTTTTCTATGTCAAAAACATAATTTTCCAATTCTGTCTTTTTTTTTTTTTCCCCTGACAGAGAAGTCCTGAATTTCAATGTAGCCCTTTAATATGGTACAGGAGAAGAAGACTTAGAGACCTGAGAACTTGGTTCCCATGTCCAGTCTAAGGTTTGACCATTATCTTCAAGTCCTAGCCTACCTCTGGTTTAGCTTGCTAAGACAATAAACTTGGCTGCCAAATCTGGACATTGAAATCCATTTCTTTTCTAAGATCATGCTGACATACGCTGAACCCAATCTCCTAAATGGTCCCTGAACAGGCAGTTTATTGTTGGGCCTTGTTTTCAGATTGCTACTGGCCTCTTCGGCATTTTCTCTAACTCTGCATTACTGTCACGCTCATACCATTCAAAAGGAGATATTTTCAACTTTATCAATACTTGGGTTTTGAAAGGACTTCTCAAGCAGGAAAATTAACAGCCTCTGTATAAAACGTTTGTTAATGGGTGGCTGAAAATCACCCTAACCGTTACTGTGAAGAAGACAATTTTCTTTCATTTAACCTATTACTGATTGTGAAAGAGGAAGGCAACATTAAACTAGAGCTGCCAGCAATCATTTAAAAAAATATACATTTTTATCGTTGCAAATTTTCTATGTTTTCCAGTCTCTCTGTGACTTTGAAACTTGCTCCTTTCCCCTCTTGTAGCACAGGCACTGCAGTCTCAGAGCACCAAGCAGTGCTGCTGCAGGTCAGAGCCTGCGACTTGCAGCATTCTAGAAGGAAGAGTGAGGCAGGTGGCCTCTGGCTACCAGTATTTATTGAGTGTACATTAATTACTTGACATAGATCTACAGTGAGGCTATGACTTGTTCTCTGTTGTTGAAGAGACCCAGAGCTTTTAATGCTGCTTCAGACAAAAAAAAAAAACCAAACAAACTATAAACAAGCAAACCTGGTGTGTCAAAATGATAAACCTCTTCCAGCTTATACATGCAATATAAACGTATACCATGCGGGCCAGTAGGGACTGACAGATGCATATAAAATCTCTTTTCAGTAGAGTTGATGTTTCTCAGTGTTAACCAATTACAGCATTCATAGCTGCTGAAAATAGTATTTAATTTTTAAAAGCCTCTCAATTTTCTTTACACCCCTCCAACCCCAAAACAACAACAAAACCCCCTAAAAATCCAAAACCATCCAAAAAAACCCAGTAGATTTGAACACTTCCTTTTGTTATTTCTCTCTATGGCCCAACAAATCTTGACTCTTTTTCCATTGACTGGAGGAGCGTCAACAGGAGGAAGGGAAAAAGTTTCTTGGCTGAAAGTTTCTGCACTCCTGTAAATGGACCGGGGGCTCTCTTGACGCACAGGAGTTCTGAACTCTCCCAGAAAGAAGAGGGGAAGCAAATCTGGATTTCCTGCATCCGGAGGATTGCTTAATTTGTAAGCTATTGTAAATGTTACCACTAGACACTTCAGCCCCCTGAGCTGGAAGACAGGGATGGCAAGCAGGATAAACACCCCATAGAGAAAGCAGTTAATGACCTGCTACACCACCTGGACGCTCACAAGTCTATGGGGATGGATGGGATCCACCCAAAGGTACTGAGGGAGCTGGCAGAAGTGCTCACCGAGCTACTTTCAATCATTTATCAGCACTCCTGGCTACCCAGGGAGGT
This sequence comes from Fulmarus glacialis, assembly GCF_000690835.1. Classification (NCBI taxonomy): domain Eukaryota; kingdom Metazoa; phylum Chordata; class Aves; order Procellariiformes; family Procellariidae; genus Fulmarus; species Fulmarus glacialis. The sequence continues at coordinate 72,368 of NW_009207902.1, forward strand.
CCCAGTTGACTGGAAGCTAGCAAATGTGATGCCCATCTACAAGAAAGGCCGGAAGGAGGATATGGGGAACTACGGGCCTCTCAGTCCGACCTCGGTGCCAGGGAAGGTTATGGAGC
>NW_009207903.1:0-14135 GCF_000690835.1 Fulmarus glacialis
GGCTCCCGCCTCCGCCTCCCGCCTGCCCGCCCCGCACGCCCGCCGCGAGGTGAGTCCGCCTGCTCCTTCCTCAGCCTCCCCCGAGGCGGTGGAGAAAGCCTGCGAGATGCGTCCCTCTGCCGCAGCAGCAGCAGCAGCGGCGGGGGGGGGGCCCCCCAAAAAGAGGTCGTGCGTTTTGCGGACCGAACCGGGCCTGTTCCAGCGCGCAGTTGTTACACGTTTCTTAAGGAATTTCCCGGGCAAAACACACAAGCAAAAAAAAAAAAGCAATGATGTTAGCTCGTCGTTATTAATTGCCCAATCGCAAATGAGCTTAAAATAACACATTATGGGGACAAGAGAGCAGATGGGAAGGAGATGGAGCACGGAGGGAGTTTTAAAGAATTGGAGGAATTCATCTTCATTGTGGAGGAAATTAGATGTTTCTGCTTTTTGTTGTTGTTGTTTTTTGTTTGGTTTGTTTATTTGTTCTTTTCCCAGTAAGTCACCAACAGATATTTTATGAAGTTAGCCACAGTCAACACTCTGTTGGGAAATATTTTTGTTTAGGAGCGGATAAAACATTAGGAGTGCAGTAAACATTTTAAACTTAGAACTGCAACAGATACAGTAAATCACATGTTGTTTGCATGTCGGAGCAGGAATCCCTGGAGCTGCACTCCCCACAGCAAGTTCACCTTGGGACAGTTCCCCAGAGCATCTTTGGCTTTTGCAAGGCGCCTTTTATCATTCCTTGTATTTTCCCTCTGACACATAGATTGCAGGACTGGCTGATAGGTAAAACTGGCCAGATTTTAGGCACCTGACTTGTGCCAAACGCAGGAGGTGAGTGAAAGTGAGGTGCCTAGGGTCCTCGATGGTTGATGGAAACAACAGGCAAATCCAAGTGTGACTTTCCCTCCAGGTCTAGTTCTGGAGGTGGCTTGCTCTCTGATGGTTATTCAAAGAACCTGCGCCCTAACGCAGACACTGCAGTTTGATGTCTCACTCAGGTGACATCTACCCCGGCTTTTGTGACTCAGTGTCCTTGTCTTCTGCGGACAGTGGTTATTGCTGGTGCAATAACTGAGTACTTCCCAGTCTGACAGCTGTCAGCCAGAGGACACTAGTCAGCCAGAGAGAGCCGTAGCTGTCTCATTTCTAGATGGTAAATAGAATTAAAAGAAATTGAAAACTTTCATTCCTGTCTGTTTATGCTATTTTTTTTTGGTTACTTCTCAGCTGAGTTCATAAACTCAGTTACCGTAGCTGTTACAGAAATATTAGCTGGTTCCTGGTGGAATGGGAGGTGGCCCGCAGTCTCCTTTAAGATGTGGTTCACAAAATGGAAAAGTTTGTGTAAAGGGAGTTGTCTCTGTTCTGCTCTTTCTTGAACAGGTGCCCACATTACAAACACCACCACAATTGGCAGTATTAGCAGAGAGGTTAACAAATTGGCTGATCCCAGCTATTCTTTCCAAATATCCTTCTATCCTGAAATGTAACAGTTCTGCTCGGTGAGAATAGCTCAGTAAGATGGCAGCCTGCCGGCACTGTCACCTCTTCTGTGTGTGAAGGAGTTTTAATATTTGCTTCGTTTTCTGTACTAGAAGCCTTTATGTAGGTTAAAAGATTTCTTCTTCCTTAAACTCTTTCCATATCTTTTTGCATTTTGGCTCATAATAGTTAAGACATAGAGGGGCATCTCATCACTAAGGTTTAAATGACCTGTCCAAGTTTGCTAAGATTGCGTCACACCACGGGGACAGGGGGAAAAGGGAACAGTGCTGTGACAAAGCCAATTTAATACAGCCATATCTGTGTAAAGCAGAGACTGGCAGCAGTAAGCACCTCAGAGTCTAAGCTTGTTAATTAATTAAGTTATTAGCAAACATTTTAGAGTAAGCTGCACACTCAGGAAATGAAATGACTGTAAAAGAATAGCAGGAAAGTGATCTTGCTTCTTTCCACAATTCAAAGAAATTACAGGCTCCTTTCACTGATGTTGACACACAGTGAAACTGGAAGTTTCATCCCAGTTTGCTCTCAGTGTGGAAAGCATTAATTCTAACCTAGAATTGCTCTCTTAATTAATTTGAAGATAATATTTGTACAATTTGTTTTGAAATTAGCTACTATTTAAATGCATATAAACATACTGGTTTAAGAGTGCTACTCAGTAGATCCCTGAGTGGTTTACAGACTGGAAAAAAGTCCTATCTTACTTTTCCAGATAGCTGATCGCAAATATGATAGTATTTTCTGTTCATTCTGAGTGCATCCACTGCTAGTGGAACATCTTTATACATGCTAATAGCTAGTGCTAATGCCACATGTATCTAACGTAGTATTGTCTTGCTTGCTTGCCAGAGACAGACATGTCAGAACCATGAAGGCCACTTATCTTCACATTTTCCTTACCCCGACTAAATTCTTCTCCACTTGTTCTAATTCCACACCTGTTGGTACACATGTTGGTACACATGGGATTCAGTGATGCTTTTGGGGTTGATGATGTCCTCCTTCACATTTTTTTCAACAAACACAGCCAGTGGTGTCACACAGATGACACTGCAGCTAGAAAGAGATAAGCATGGGGAATGGAAAAGCTGCTGGCTCAAAACCACTGGTATGATATTATTTAAAGAGAAATGAACTGTCAGGAATTTGCCAGGTGCTGGTTCTAGGTCCCATTGTAGGTATCAGCTTTCCTGCTCTTAAGGTGGTGTCCAGATTCGTGTTGGACTTTCAGATTCAGTAATAATAGTAACAATGATAGATGTCTCTCCTGTTCTCCTAAAGGCCAGGCACCACTGCCATTTTCTAGACAGAGATGTATTTATCTTCAGGTTGAATTATTGCAACTCATTCTGTCACAGTTATAGAAGGTAGAGCCAAAATAATTAATTATGGAAGAGAGAGCTAATACAAATGAGCTCACGGTGAGCACTCCCATGGCAGTACTTTGAACGTTTTCCTTTCTGTTGGTTTCTTAAGCAATACTTCTATTGCTTGTATTGCATGGGAAATATCTCACTGGTTTTACTGAATTTTAGTTTGCATTTTTGAGGACAATTCAAATAAAATATGTATCCACTCATTTAAAAAAAACCAAACAACCACATTTAAGAATATTTTATCTTCGATTTTCTTAGTATAGAGCACAACATTTCATAAATGTTACCAAGTGTACATGATATTACAGCTCTGTGGTAAACGGAGACAGGATATTAGACATAAACAGGGAGGTCACGCAGCACCGGAAAGAACTGCCAGACACGGCTCTAGCCAGAGGAAGGAACCAGCTGATGCTGGAAGCAACTGCTGAAATCAGTATCTATCTATATACATTTCAGGCATGAGTAGCATTCAGAGTCATGCGAAAGCAGTTGATGTGATATTTTGGAGAAAAGGGCATCAAGGACAAATTAAGGACGCTTTAGAGAATTTACTAAAACAATATTTTTTCTGTTTTTATAAAAAGATTTCTCAGTTAAACTTGGATTACAATAAATCCAAAAATGTCTTTGACGGACTCAGAAGAGATTGGATGAGCTATACTTCCAAAATACAGATCTGGAGGCTAGTAGATGCCAAGCAGGGAAACAAGAAAACATAAAATTATATGACTGCAGCAAAGGTGCCAACACACCTAGGGAGGTCATAATTTAGCTGTCTGGTTTCCAAGAATACACATTTGAGTAGCACATGGTTTCTTGTTTCAAGACAGGCATCAAAGTAGCAGTTCTGATATATTAGCAGACATGCAGACTGAGGACGTCAATAAATGCAGCAGCCTTTCATGAGATGCATTTCTCAAATGTGGCACGTTGATTAATATGCTAATTAAAAGTGAATGTATGGAGCAACAGTGATCGTGGTCTTGTCTACCCCACAGCTCCACCATCGCTGTAGCTGGCAGAGCACCCTGCAGTACGTACTGTTCAAACTGACAGAAGGAGTTTTTCTGGCACAGTTACACCACCTCCCTAAGTGATGTAAGTTGAGCCAATATAAGCTCTCCCCTTCTGGCAAAGCTGCGTCCACACCAGGAGTTCAGCAAACATAGCAATATCTGCTGGGGACGTGAATTTTTCACACTGGGAACTGACATAGCTATGTTGGCAAAACATTATAATTTAGAACAGGCCTAGAAAAAAATGCATTTATCACCCCATCCTCAGCCATTTGTAAAGCATTAAAGAGTCCTAAATCCTTAACTTTCTGATAATGGTTATACATTACAGACAGAAATTCTGATTTCAGTGAGAGGGATAATGTTACATTGGGTAAAAATGCACTGCTTCCTAATTCTTAGCAATTTCTATCGCTAAGGTGTCTAGTGTCTTTGCTAGTAAATACAATTTAACTGCTGTACAGAAGCATAACACTTCAAGTGACTGCCTGCCTCTTCTGTTGGGCTGGAATCCGGTCTTCCCGTCCTCAGTCAGGCTAGGCTGCAAGGACGGCATGTACAACCACGGTTCCTGGGACGGCACAACCTATTTGTGTGTGAGTCCTCCTTGTCGGGGTTACGGTCAGCACCTGTAGTGAACCAAAAATGGCATTTTTTTCACAAGGAAGTATTCTTACTTCAAGTAATCTTATCAAAGTAAGGGAAGTAGCAGATCGTTTTTGCAACACAACCATGGTGAAGTTGGTGCCAAGCTCAGGTAGGCCTGTTTTAATCGGGCACCTTCAGACTGGAGAAAAGCTCAGCCTGTCTCCTTGAAGTCTGTAGGTTTCTTTTATCACCGGTTGATCCCAGATTCCACAGAACATCAGGAGCAGAGAGGCAAATGTGAATGTTTGCATTCGCATTTCCCCTTCTGCTGCAGCAAAGATTACCACCAACTCACTGGGGGTTACCCTTTCTGCCATCAGCTAGATGAGATGTGGCTGGGGGGGTTGTCTAGCCCTCGTCAGCCAGAAAGAGGTGGGTAAGTAATAATTCACTATTTAAACAGGCTTTAACTAAGCTGGCTCATTTTAAGCAGCAATTCTAGCAATAGCGCAGCCAGAAAATCAGGAGTGGGAGGGTGTGCATAACCTCTAGGAAGAGGGTGGTGACAAGTAGCTGGCTGAGGGCTGCATATGGAAACCACTTCTAGTGGCATGGCAGCAGCCAGAGAAGAAAGTATGACTATATGGAAGGTTAATACTGCTGGCGGCTTGCTACTGGCTTTATCTGGTTGGAAATCCTCTAGATCCCTCACTTGAAAACTGCCTACAAGTTTAGCAACGGGGCAGGGGGTGGAATTTCTAATATTCATGGGGTATCTCACATCTTTCACACAAAAAAAGAGAAGGCAAGAAACTTTCTTAATCAAAAGGAATAAAGTAAGGGCAAATGTAGGCAGGATATCAAAAAGCGTCTCTGCCAGTGAAATCCATTAGCCTTGAAGTAATCTCCTAAGGGAACTGAAGACATTGCCATCGCCTGGGATGTTTAAAACTAGGTTAGACAAAACACTAGGAAGTGTGCAATGGGGGACAATCCAGAATCAGCAGGGAGAGGGATTAAATAGTCTTAATAAGCCTTTAACATAGATTCTGTGATTTCAGTGCCAAGAATTCACATGTCCCCCTGCTCTCTCTCCTCCCTGCAGCTGCCATAATGGGAGATTATGAAATCACTGTAAATGTGGGCAATTAACTATTCTAATAGAATTTAATAATGTAATGGTGGTACATTATTCTTCCTCTTAGTCTCAACTAAGACTCCTCTACAGTGGATTATAAGATGACTTTTAGTAAAACTATTAAAGTCTTGCAGTACAGAGACTTAGTGAGGTTACTTTGTGCTTCTAAAAATTGGTTTGGGTTTCAGACAGTGATTTTGTTTTTAGCTTAACCATCTTTTTTTTCCCCCCTAAATTTCAAAATTCCCAAGTTGTTCTGTGTTTAATCACTCGTTATTATTACCCCATATCCTTCTAAATCTGTAGTCTTTTGAGAGCGTAGAAGAGCCAAGGGGTTCACTTCAGTAAGATCAACAGGTAAAAGATGTACTTTGTGGCATAAAGATGAGTTAGTATTTGTATCTCTGTTCTGAAAATGTTAGGTCACTGCTGAAGTATTCAGATCAACAATGAATTGTTTATAAACATTGTCTAAGAAGAATTTATTGTTTGACTAATACCGCTGTTTGCTGTGATCTCTGATAATTTTTCACATTTTCCTGGTGTGTCGATTTGAGTGTGTCCTTAGGTCCAGGCGACTGCTTGAATCATGTTCACACTGGAACAGGGGGTACTTTGTTTAGTTTCACTGGGGGAAAAGCCAGTACACTGTGGTTTAGAGAGGCCCTACCAGTGGAGATAGCTCAGTGAAACCATGCTTCATGGTGCAGGTAAAAATGACTTACAATGACTTGCAAATGACACAACCTTTGAAATCCTTTCAGTTTATGCTCTGATGGAATTCCTATGAAGAATTGCTTTCTATGTGCACCTCCAAAAAGCCAAAGTCACATTGCAAAAGAATGAGGTTTGAATAACGTGTTTCATCCTGTGGTTTCTTTGTGTAATTTTGCGTGATAAATACTGTGCCTGTAAATCACTGCCAGTCAGTTTTGGTCTTTTGAATATTTAACAAATTCTTTAAGTAACACATGACATTCAGCTTGGGTGTAAAACTATCTTCAGATAGCTGGGAATTCATAGCTAGAATAAGAATCTTGTACAGAAAAATGTTGGTAAAGTCAGAAAAATGACTATTTATAAATGGCTTTCTAACAGAGAGGTTTTCACCATTCTGTGGAGTTACAGCTGCTAAGGTGAATGATAGGTGTACCAGTGGGGAAGGAATATAATGATTGAAAAGTGAAGTGGGCTCCATTTTCTTTTTCACACCCAAGTGGTGCTTACAGAGACGGATTCTGTTCTGTACCATCGTTTTCAGTGGGACTGAGCAGATGGTTACCTGCAAAACATTTAAACGGTACACGCATAAATCTAGAAGAAGCTCTCCCCATAATTTCATGATCTAGATTGAATTTTCAGCATGTAACGTCATTAGAAAGAGAGGTCTATGCTTGGTAATTGATTTTTTTAATGTCTTGAGAATTAATTTTCACCGGGAAAGTTTATGGTAGCATTTTTACAAATGAAGTAAACAACTACATTATACTGTGGGAGCTGGATCCTGACATACCTATCCATCTTAAGAGGACTCATTCTTCTCAAAGCTCTTCAATTTTAACCTAACTTTTTGGATGACAAAGCATTGCTGAAAGGTTGTGAGAAACTTATTTTATATTACTTGCCAATATTTTATTATTATTGATCTGACATACAAATAAAGGTCAGTGAATTTAGAACAAGGATGAATTTAGCCTTTAAACTCCATCTATAACAATATGATTACCAGCCTCTTTTTCCCTTGCACCTTGAAACTCAGTATAAGTCGATATACTGGCATGTATAGTTGTTTTTAACTTTCTGCATCCTATTCTCTTGACAAAGAGAAAAAAGAACACATGGCTTATAGATATGCTAGTAAATTTAAAAGTGCCAGCGAATGCTCTCTGGCACTGAAGAGGCTGGCATGGAGCATCCCGCATCTACCCGATTACATTATTTTCTGAGCAATGACCACCTGCAAACTGCCCGTCTCTGCGCTGTGCCAGCTCCCAGACTCTGCCCAAAAACTGCCAGGAGAATTCAAGCTGGCCCAGGCTGAAAGCACTGCAGGGACCGTTCTTACAGTTTAACAGTATACATTTGTGTGTGCCACTGTATGCCATTATTTCCATGTTCAAAATGCGTTATGAGCTAGCACCATGTCTTTAGGATTTGCTTAGACATATTGAATGGGAGGTCACAGACACATCTAAAGGTCTTTTTCTTTTCTTTTTTTTTTTTTGTTCTCTTGGTATTTCAAAAACCTCCTAAAGATAAAAAAATAAGCCAAAACACACAAGTGTTCCCTGGCAACATGCTTGATATATAAAAACAATTACAAAGAGGCATGCAGTGATAACCTCTACCCTACTCTTGTTCAGGTAAGTGACAGCACTGCAAATGAGTTGATAAAAGGATAATATTTTTTCAATGTAAATAGGCCGTTCTGTTTCTGTTTAGGTTCTCAGGCATGGAGGCAGAGGGTTTTCTACTTGTCTTAGTAAAATGGAAGTGTCTTTCCCCAGATAAAGTAATTGCTAGAGAATATACATCAATGCTCAACACCAGCTGGAGTTATCCAAATTCTCTCCTCTGAATTCAGTGAACTTAAGAAAGATTGACACTTGAGAAAATATTTTATGTCTCAGCGGTATTTGTTTGCCCTGAGACCCACTGTAACCCTTTGCACCATTGCAGTGATTCAAGGATTACATGAAGATTTTGCGGTATCTAGGAATCCCTCCTCACCAGGAGAGACGCTCCTGCCCATAGCCCTTTCCCACATCTAGAGCACACAGCTCTGGAAACAACCCCCATTAATATTACTGTTACTGTCAGGCCATTGCAATGGTGTAGCAATTTACTTAGGAGACAGATGCTTTTGTGGTGCAAGTCAGGATCAGGCCTTTAGAAAACATCTCTTTGTGTTTAAAAATGTAGTGAAATGAACTTTAATGGGTTTCCAAATAGCTTGCTGATTCCTATTTTAAATGAAATGTAGTTTAGCATTTAACTATTTGATATTGTTATTGTAGATTTAATAATAAAGTATTTCTAGCTTAAAATTGTGCTGTCTAGGCTAGAATTTTCCATGAGTTTTAATATAAAAAATAAGACAAGAGCAGACACAGCTTGTGTGTCTTCTGGAGAAGAGCCCTAGCATTGGCATAGCTGTATGAATCCTTGGGAATTGCCGTAAGTTCAGGTGGCTCCAGGGTATGATGAAGAACCTGTCCAGGCACACATTTATTTCAGTTGGATGGATTTGCTTACAAAGCTGGGATCCCAAAACATCCATCTGGAAAGCGTACTGAAAGCTTAAGGAAGCATAAACAGTGTTCCTGGTGATTCTGGGAGAAACTGTCTAGGGAAATTTGGTAAGACTCCAACTCACGTTTGTATTTCTTTAACCCCTTTTGTTTAAAATGTTGGCTGGTTGACTAAGCCAGAAAAAAATCAGCTGGGGTATCCTAAGAAATTTCCTAGATATTTAATCTGGGTCACTCAATCACATAGCAAACCAATGAACTCAGTCAAGGAAATAAGATAATAAAAGTGGGTTAAGTAACAAAATAAAGAAATAATTGGATTTTAATCATAAAAAGTTCAGTGTAAACTTATGAAGCATGTAGAGAGTAACTGGATGGATCATAGCTATATTTGCACATGAAAGATCTTCTAACTATATGTGCAGTTAGAAGTGAAGTGATATGATAGCGAGGTGATCAAAAATCACCCTCCATTGCAGGGAAACTTCATCTTGAAGAAGTCACCTGCGGTGCCCAAGTGAGGAAGGCTGCTTTGGGCATCGTGTCTTTCCTCTTAATATTACATAGCCAGCTGCTCATGTATGAGGATTTTAGTATGATGGGACAGATTAGGTCTGCCTTGATGGGGCTATGCAAAGAACAGACACAATCTGAGGGACTGGAAGGGCGCGCTAGGCTTCTCCTACGCTTGTGTCCCTGACTGACCTCTGGTGCATGGCTGTTCCATTTAAACACGAAGGATATTTTGTCCTGGCAGCCCTGCAAGCCTTGTCTGGGAGCTAAGAATCAATCCACTACACCTCGTGCTCTGTGTTCTTATGAGTGATCGTTCCGCAGCCCACACTATAATCATATTTTGTTTTCAGATCGTTACACTCTGCCACACTTGCAAAACACAGTTATCCTCAATAGGATTTATATAGATGTCTTTTTAAAAAATGTGGCCTTCAGGTAGAGTCTTCTTCCAATGTTAGAGATGTGAGAAGATGCAAAACCTCTTGTTTTATATTAGCTGTGCTGACTGTAGAACATGCAATTGAAGTATTAAAAATGTTTTTTCCTCCTATTAAAAATATACAAATTTGAATACCTTAAGAACGGAATGATAATGAAAAGGTGTCATTTTCATATAATCCATTCTTGGAGTAAGAGTCCTCTTCAGGCAAGCTGATTATCATGATTATCAGTTTTATTTTCTTTTTGGTAAAATTTCTATGTATACAAGATAATTGAAGATGTAATATTAGGCTTTTTATAGCTTTAACATGATAAAATATGGTAAAAAAATAATAGAAAAATAGTCTGATTATGTCACCCATTTACTGAAATACAGGTAATGAAAATCTTTGTTTCACTGAAATCAGTGGGAAAATTTCTGTGACTTTTAAACTGAGCTGTGGCTTAGATCCTTTTTCTGATTTGAATGTTTTTCAAATTGCATTACTAGGATTTACATTTAAGAAGGCTCCTAATGTTTTCCAATTGAGCATATATATATTTATACACATGTGTGTGTCTGTACAGAAACAGGCTCAAAGAGAGTTCTCTCTTTGCTTTTTCGAAGAAAGCCATTAAAATGTCAGTGTTTACCAGTGTACACCACAGAGTTACCTCTGATTTCAGCAACTGGAGACAGCTGTAGTATGGTAATACCACTACCTGAGTAACTAACTCCTGGTAAAAAAATGACGGGTTGACAAGGAATGCTCCCAGTTTAGGTACCATGCTATATTGCTAAATTATCTAACAATCCATTTGTGCCACTTGGGGAAAAGGCTTCAGGCGCAAGGGTGAGATTTTTGATAGCATCACACCGGTTTCACTCCACTCTCACTGAAGCTGATGGGAGCATTACCCACGGCTTCAGAAGAGCGGGGCTCAGCAGTGCTGGTCCTCACAGCAAGCCTCATCCCATGATTCGCTGCTTCTACTTATTCCAAAAGGAAAAAATGCCTTGATATATGCATAACTTTCTTGTGCTTCATTTGCTAGCTGGTGAGTGTCACATGTTTAATTCGGGCAATGTAAATAGCAATCTCTTTAACAGTTAACATTTTCACCGACAACGCAGTCACTGAGCTTAGACAGCTGATGGCTGCTGCTGTAGATCTAAGTCCTCAAATATTATCAAACTAATACCCTTGTATGGTCACATTGGATACAGATTAGTGAAAGCCATAATCCTATTTAATTTAACACAGTCCTGGGGATTTTCCTCTACAAAGAATTTGGTCACATGCATACTGCATAATATTTTGCATAGTTCTTAAATATATGGCCCCTCTCTAGGAGCAGGGCTGTCTGCCAGTTTTAATGGCACTTATTAAATCCCATTGTACTCCGCACCACAGTCCAGATGCAGGTATCTGCTAGAAAAAGCTCCCTGGTTAGTAAGAATTTGTTGTGGCTCTGAGCTATGCCACAGCTCATTCTCTTAAGTCGGCTGTTTCCCCCTCCGAGCAGGAGGTTATCCCTCAGCAAAGTTAAGATGACGAGGGACTACAATTAATTTTACCCACAGTGCAGCCCAGCCAAGTCCCTGTCGTCTAAGAACTCAGACATATAAAAAGTGACTGTGCTTGAGCTGTCACGGATTCTGGGTTCTGTGGTTAAGCAACTCACTTCTGAGTCATAGGAAAGGCCTGAGTTTTATGTGCTGAGCACAGTTAAGCCCATTTGCCTTCAACACTATGTGATATCTTTGACACAGCAGCAGATTAGACTCGTGGAATTAGGGCTACTCTGTGTACAATCTTCTTTTTTTCTTTCCCCCCACCATGTAGAAATATTGTCTGAATGGAAGAAGGACACTTTGGCCCTCTGTCAAGGTCTCTTAGCTAACACCATTGCTTATCATGGACCAGCTGTAGATTGCAAGGACCACATGTAGAGGTACATTGCAGACCTTGCGGGGCACGTGTGGGTACAGCTCTGTTGGGTGACCCTGGGCAGAAGTACAGGAGTCTAGAGGAAAGAAGGCGTGCTGAAAGCAGTAAGCTACATAGTCAGCTGTGTGTTCAGGCAACAAATATCAAATCCCAACAGGCTGAAACCACAGGATGCTCTGTCACCTAGTCAGAAGCTGGATTTCCAAGCACAGAATCAGTCCAGCTAATCTTTGAGAGCTCCCAGTTCAAGTTTATTCCTGTTACGCAATGCTTGGAGCATTTTATAGGCTTTCAGTACTTATTGCAGAGAAATGATGGTAAAATTTTGATCAACAGACTGCTGGGTAGTGAAGCAGCTCCAGACAGGGAGCAATCTTCTACCTTCATTTTCCTGACAATTTCCAGGCATGTTGGGACAAATATGTGGCCTGGGTGATTTCCATGTGAGAATGGCCCTGCTCACCTCAAGAGTGCTTGGTAGATAAAAGCAGCTCAGGCACAGAGACTTCTCCACCTTCTCCAGCACCATGCTGGAGGTAGAAGCCTTCCCTTCCAGGAAGCGGAGAGAGTGGTTCAAGTTGATTAGGTTTCCAGGTTGTTTTCAATAACTTAGGCACCACCTGAATGGCTGTTGGCTTAATGCACAGAGTAATTATTAGTATTATTATTACTATTACTATTAATAATAAAACAGTGCTTCTTCCAAAAGTGCCTAAGGAGCAAGCTAAGGTAAGCTTCATCTTGCTAGGTGCTCTGCAACTTTGGGCTGTCATTCAAGAACACAATAAATCCTGCTTCAGGGCTCCCACTACTGGATCAAAAGCACCAAAGCCACATGAGCCAAAATGCTGATGCTGTATGAAATAATTCTGCAAATTCAACTGTATTTTTAAATGTTGGTAATTTAGCTTTATATTGGTTGGCTTTATGCCAGCTTCAGTATCATCTTCCCCTAGCCATCCAACGTTGCACCAAACCAACTGCAGCCTCTTTTCTCAGCACTGGTGTAGAGTCAGCATAAACCCCGAAGCTCAGTTGCGTGACCTCTTCTGGGTCAAATCTTTACTGCTCACAGATCTGGTGTTAGTGTTCACAGCAACATGGTCTCAGAAGATCCAGTGGTTTTCTCCTGAAGAGCTTGCTAACTACACAGACAAGAGAGCTGTCAGAAGGGAGGTTGAATGGAAAAGTGAAGGGGACAGAAAGATTACAGCAAAACTCACTGGTCATTTTTGGAGGGGCAGTGAAAGAGTGAAAGGTTGTAAAGAGAATACACACATGGAAAGGAGAGGGAGGGTGAGGGTACAGAAAAGCAAGGAGAAATAAGAAAAGAGAAGTAGATGGGAAAGCTGCTAAAAGATCTGGCTGAAAAAGAAGGAAGAGACAATCAGAAGGGAACTGGAAAACCTGGGCATAACTGGAAAGTTGCTGTACAGTGCATATCCACTGCTTGGGTTGCTTCTGCTTCTCTCTGCGTTTGGCTGCAGCTTTTTGGCTTCTCCTCTCTGGGTTTCCCCTAACACCTTCCTGGAGGAGGACCCAGAAGGCACCCCTCTTGCTCGTGGGTAGCAGAAGTACCTCGCTGAGCCTCAGGAACCAGCCTCTGCCACATCCAGGGCTGTAGTCCCTCATTTGATCTACTCTTCTTGCTGGTCTTTGCTGATTCTCACAAACTCTCCTCTAGTCTGGTGGAGATGAGGCAGGCGTAAAGGACAGCAGCTGCCTGAAGAGTTTGCTCATCACAAAAGGATGAGCCACTCTGTCTTCTAAAACTGACACCTTAGCAGAAATGCAGAACTTGACGACATTTAGCTCTCGTTACAAATCTTTACACGTAGAGTTAAGACGTGTCAAATTTACTGCACTCAGTCATGCATAGCAGAGTTTGGCTTATTTACAGTATGTTTTCCCATGTCATACATCTTTAATCAGACTGGAGTATGGACTGGTTTAATTTTTTTCCATTGATGGTTCCTGCATTTAGATTAGAAGAATTGTTATTGCTTTGGCTTATCTAGTGTCACACCATGAAGAAATTACTGGCAGTAATAATTATTATTACACCCTCCTTCAATCTGATTATGAAAGTTTGGATTAGTGACGTGTTTTGGCTGCTGTGTCAAGATCCATCATGAGTCTTTTTTTTCACTATTTCATATGAAAATTAGAAGGCAGTGATGTGTATGCATCCATATCCTGAAGCCTATTATATGAAATAAGGTCATACAGCTCTGTTGTCTGCAATGCCCTGTTCTTCTGCCCTGTTCTGGGCTTCTCTTCCACCACTTTCTGTCCCCGACTGGGGGCCATGCTGCCCCACAGCTGCAGCTCTCCCGCCGGAGCGGAGAGCAGGTCTGGAAGTGGACCACGCTCTT
>NW_009207903.1:14166-27500 GCF_000690835.1 Fulmarus glacialis
CTCCCGGGTGCATTGCCGCAAACAAGAGCTGCCACAAATGTGAGGCGTGTGGGTTGCAAAAGTGACATTTGAAGACCACGCTAACACCTGTTTTCTTTAAAGGAAACCCCTCGTGCTGTTCCTTAAAGGTGTTGTGATAGTACTCTCAATATCTGTGTTGGAAAAGATTCAAATTACAGTCGGTATCTACCAGAGGCCACATTTTCCGGCCTACTTCTTTTCCTCCTGCTGACCTGCTGATTTTTGTATAACTTTCAATGAATTTAGGCCTGCTGTCCCTGTTTCGGAAGAAAAAACTTCCAGTGGTAGCTCAGTATTTTCGCTTGGCATTTTTTAGTTTGTAAAATGTGTATAACCACAAAGTGCTGAGGTGGTACACATTGCACAAGGAAAACGTGGCTCCTGAATTGTCCTGGCAAGCAAACTGGGGAATTGGCTTGTGGGGAAAGGGGAGGAAGGGAGAATGAATCTGGCAAATAAATCAGTGTATGTCTACCACAGTTGAAATATCTCTGATTTACTAAAAAGAAGAGAAAGGTAGCAATCTAATTTAGAAAAGCTTCAAAATCTCTTTGAGTAATTCTAAAAATCTGAGGTAAGTAGATCCAAAAAGAAAAATCTTTTAATAAGTAAATAATAAGTGATTTATTATGTATGTTACAAAACACACAGAATATTACACTGCAAATAGTATCTTCTGAACCTGTGAACTACTAGTAAAATCACTAGTCATATTCTTTGTTTCTTTTCTGCTTTTGAAAATGCCTCAGTACATAAATGTTTCTCTACATTATCAAAAGGATCTGTTTTACTGACAACAGTAATGAAGTATTGGTTGCTACTGGTGTGAGCTGAATACTCCGTAATTTTATTTTTTCTGTAGACTGAAGTAAATTATGAAATTATATTCCTTGAAATAAATGTGGATTATTTTGCATTAGCTAACACTAATTTTACAACTCTGCTTCTATTAGAAATTAAACGAAACTGCAAAAAGTTAAAACCAAAGGGGACCTGCAAGTTAAGAATAAGCTCAGAAGAAACTACTGTGATTGGGTTATTTGTCATTGTGAGATATATAGATATATACACATATATATTCCTGTCCTCAAGATTTACATGGCTTTAGGGAAATTCCTACCCCTCGCTCCTTCTGGTTTTTGAGGAACTTGTTTTATGTAATGGCCCTCTACCTTCCCTGAGCTCCCGTGAGAGTTTTCAGAGCGGCGGACCAGAATTTGCAATTCTGTGGGCTTCCTCCCCTCGCCTCCCTCCTTCCCCCCGGGACTTTCACACTTTCTTCTAGAAAGCCTATTTTATTAAATAAATCAAGCTTAGATTCAAACGTGTATCAAAACGTGCTCGCAAAGCTGGGAGTGCCAATAAAGGAGCCTGCGGGTGTGCAGGGCAGCAATGGTGCTCTCCGGGGGGAGGACAGGTAACGGGTCAGCCTCACGTACCACCGTGATGCACCGCCACCGCCGAGGAAGAGCGCGGGGGGAGGAAGGCAAAGGGCTTCCTTCAACATCTTCAGCTCGTGCTACAAAGCCTGTAAAAACATCTGGTCTTTACAGATTTGAGAAGAAAAACTTTTCTTTTACATCAGAATACAAATTGGGAAACATATTTCTTTACAAGCCCTTGAAAATGAGTGTCACCCACCACATATATTATGTCCCTGAACTGAGCTAAATTGAAGCCAGACATATATTTCTCTTTGATGACTCCATCAAGGTATGCTTTAACTCCTTTCCCCAGTCCTTTAGCCTCTCAAAAGATACATGTGTAGATAAGGGAGCAGCATCAAACCCATGCAAAGTAACAGCAGCCAAACAAGTGGCTTTAAAAGAAAAATCCAGCTTTGTAGCTCTCTCTTCCTGCAACCAATTTCCTTTTCCAGTTATAAATTTCATCTCCTAAAAAAAATTCCCTGGAAGAGGCAGAGGAGACAGGGAGACAAACAGAGTTTGAGTAACCCTATCTATTCTGGAAGTGGAGAAATTCTCTCAGGGGTACAAATGGTCGTGTAAAGCACCTCTAATTTGCCTGATTGCATGTCTGAGTTAGTAACTCAGACAGTTTTGGCAGCTACACATGCTTTGCCAAAGATCCAGTGGTGTTCGACAGGCTTGCTCTGCAGAGAGTTTGAGTAGTGTACAATTGTTTGATAGCATGGTTAGTGTTAATGAGATTACTGTTACTTGAGAAATGCTTCTTATTGTCTGTTACCTCACTGAGTGTCAAAACCAGCCTACTAAATTATCTATATTTGGCATATACTGTCAGGTCTAAGAACCAAAAACTGTTGTGAATTATACTTTGAAATGATGGACCTGGTGAAAATACACCAGATAGATACCCTCATTTGAGGCCAAACTTAACCTTGCTTTGCCATTGCTCCCAAAGACATCATCATTTCTTCAGAGAGAGATAAATGGCTATAATGGCCCCTTATAAGATCAGGAAGACTGGATGAATCGGAAGAAAATGCACTTCGTCACCAATTCCCATCTCCATAGAAACTCTGCGACTCTGCTCTGTCTTCTGCCTGTACAGATTAGGCAGCCCGGTTTTCCAATAACAGACAGTGAAGTCTGACGCCTGCATTGTCTCACAGAGGGGTATCTTGAAGGGCAGAATTTAAGTATAAAAAGAGAACTTCGCCAAGTGCTTAGCGTTGCCTCCCCCAACTTTCAAATTCTTCCTGTTGCTTTTCAGGTTCCTAAGAAAATTTCTCATGAGAATCATCAGTATTTGCTGCCAGGGTACCCACAACTCTGATGATGCTTTTGTCAACTCCTTTAGCTTCAAAGCATGCAGTGTCATTGAAAGACTAGTGCACACTACCCAGTATCACAATTCATGTCACTTTGGGGGAAGACAGGGAATCTTCAGGAGCAGACTATGGGTTGCTAATTTAAACATAAAGCTTTATTTTCAGATTCATTGAATAGTTTATGCATGAATGGATGTGCATTTTCAGCAGTTCAGATAAGCAGATAAAGATAGGGGTTTTTTTAATGAAGTGAAATATATGAGAGAACATATTCATTGATTATTGTTAGGAAAAAAGAAGATATTAAACTGCAGTAGATAAACATCAGCATGCAAAGTTCTTTTGTTAATAAGAATAAATTGATAGATTTATAGACTTTAAATTCTGGCGAGATCATTTGATTGTCTCATCAGACCTGTAAATCAAAGCCATTAAATCTCACAGTATTACCTCTGAGCTGAATAGAGCTAGACAAAACATGTTGGTAAAGCAGTACATGAAACAAAAGATTCAATTCAGCTTGACAGAAGCTTTATAGCTTTGGGTCAAATCTACCTTCCTTACGTTTTAAAAATAGAGAGAACAACTAAAATTGAAGCGCCCCAGTTTTTCAGCTTTGGCTAAGTGTACTGTATTTTGGTTTATCTGTGAAAATGGCATGTCTGTTTTCTTTGTTCTAGACTTAGTCCATAACATACACACACAGAGCAAAATCATACCCCTCAGAAAAACACCCAGTTTTGACATGAGGACTTCAAACAACAAAAGTTTCTAAAACTTCTCTTGTTTCAGAAGTTGATTACCCATTCTGTATGAAAACCCGAAGTGCATAATTTCTCATATAAATATGTCCAGCTTCAGCTTTCAACCTTTACCATACCTTCTTGACTGTTAAAGGGCCCTTTATTTTCTTCTCATAAATGTACTTGTGCACTGTAGTCAAGTGACTCTCAATTTTATTTTTAATGGACTAAATCTGTTGAAGTGTTTAAGTCTCTCCTAGTAGGGTATTTTCTATGGCTCTTGAACAAGTCTGTGACTCTGCTTTTGAGAGCTTCAATTTTTCCAATATATCTACCTTTCTAATGAATTCATCTTTCCTACAGAGAAAAATGAAGTCATCACCCGTTTTTCCTACATTTATACATCCACGGATTATATTAGCCGTTTGGCCACAGCATCGTAGTGGAAGCTTATGTTCTATTGCTTGCCTACTTTGACCCTAAATCATATTAGAAAGGTTGCTTTTCAAGATACTACTCTAAATAAATTTCAAAATGCCATTTTACTGGATGCCTTAGATTTCTAAGTCTGCAATAGCCAAAACTCATATAAATTTTGTCTTTTGAAAAAATTGTCTTATCCAGCAGTCAAGATCACTTTGTACACATGCTCTGTCTTCATTAATATATGCCAATGTTTGTCTTATGTGCAAATTTTATCTGCAATACTTTGTATTTGACAATTATTTCCACTTTAGGAACAAGAAAGTTACATACTTTGATTAGTTTACACCTGTGTATTTAATCCCAGTACTTCTGCTGCTGCTTCTGCATCCTTTTCCCCGACACTCCTTGTCCCTCTGTGAGATGTGTTCCCTATCCCAGGCTCTCTGATTCATTGCTCGTATTATCGTCACGTTCTTGTCTCCTCCACAAACTCTTAATTTCAGCTGCATTTTCAACACAAATTCTCTTACTTTTTTCTCATGATGGTATTTTCAGATACCTTCCCTGACCTGTAGTTCAAATTACAATATAGAAATAGTATTGCTGGGATGACAGATGAAAAGTTGTGCACTGATCTCACGCTTCACCTATAAACACTTTCCCTTCAGCCCAGAGCCCCAGTGTTGGGCAATTTATGCTGTATTGATTCCAAGGAGGAAGAATTACTGTCTGACAGTTATACCACATCCTTTATTATCATCCAAAGTAGAGTTGGGATTTAGCTAATGAGGCTTAACTATCTCCTTTTGCAGCTGCTGGAAGAAGTAGTCACTTCTGAGGTGCAATTAATATCAGGGCTATGTCCCCTTGTCACACTTTAACACCTGAAGCACATTGTCCTTGGAGAATCTGGGCCTTTGCCTGAGCATCATGTGGGCAGAGTTGTAATGATTTCTCTGTCTCTGCTCTGTCATTATTTCAGCATAATAAAAATATGGAGAGAGACGGGATTTTTACAGTTTAGAAGAAATTAATTGTTCTTTTTTTCTTTGCGTACAGGATTTTTTTCCTACTCTTTTGCAATACTGAAATAACTAGGTAGCTATGCAGTGTTACATGCGTTAGGCACAAAATAAAGGATCCTGAGGCATCCTGATCCTGATCCTTGATATGTCCAGTATCCCCAAACCAGAAGGCGCGTGTAGTTGTTTCCAGCAGCAGCCATTGGGCTATCCTCTGTGCTTACACATCTGATAACTTTCTCTCCGAGTGATGGTATAATATAGGACAAGGTGACAAACTTTCTCCCTTTATGATAGAAAGTATTACAAGGCTAGTATGAATTATCGTAATAGTCTGCTTGGCTCCCTTCTCCCTCCTCTTGACTACTTAGCCTTTTAACATTACAAAATGGCTCTGGCATGAGCTGTCAGAAAGCAGTGCACCAAAGTCACTACTGCACGTGAGGCTGTCTGCACACAGTAATAAGGAATTTGCCACTACTGTCAGAAATCCGTGTTCTCATTCTTTTTTTTTTCCTGCTTAGGGAGCTCTGGGGTCACTAGATGTTATCATTTAAACCCACTCATTCTTTGCACTGTCCCTCTGCATGCTCAGGGAATTCATGTGAACACCAGCTTTGTTATTTCTCTTGCACAGCCATGGGTGAGCCGTGGCAGTCCTTGCAACTAAGAAAAAACATGGAATTCATCACTTCTATATAAAAATACTGAACTAGATACATAATTGTGAGCCTGCATTAGAAAGTAGTATTTTTTGAATCGGTCTCATCATAAGCTGCAGTTTGGTGTTTGGTTTTCTATTCTAGTTTCTCTCTTCATTCCCTCTGTTGCTCCATCAAGGAATAAAAAAATATTTTTTTAAGAAGTACTCACAGTGATCAGGGTCCTTTTATCCCTTCCATGTCCCTACACAGATATAATGTCAGATTACCCCTTAAATCACTGTTTTTTAAACAGCAGGGGACAAACCAAAGTGCAAAAGGGAGTTGGAAGGAACCGTCCTCCTCACAGAGCTGGAACGTACTCTTTCCTGGGGATGGGGGGAAAAGTGGGAGGATTTTGGAGGAGGATATGGGAGTGAGGGGAAACCCTTCTGACTCAGAGTGGTTAGGCAAAACGGACATGTAACCTGAAGGAGCTATACAAGTGTTAGTTTTATGAGCGATTTTTTTTTTTCCTGGTTCTATTTTTCTCCCATTACCTAACAGCAAATAAATGCTAGTCTTTCTTTCCTAGGACCGCTTTCTCTTTACAAAAAGGGTAAGCCATGGAGGTGACATCGCTGCTCGATTTTTCAATAAATACAGCCAGGTTTTTGATGGAAAGTTTTGAACTGCTGAGCCCCGACTTCTGTGGGAATGTATGTAATCGTTACCACAGGGATGGGCTGGGACAGAGGGAAGAGCTGGTGATATTCTTATCCAGGTCAAAGCACATCCAAGTGCCTCATGTGATTCCAAGCTAGATTTAGGGAAGGTATTAGGAGCTTCCCCTGGCAATCAAAAGTGATCGATTACATCATTTCCACCCATAATATTCTGATTTGAAAGGATTTTGTTGTGGCCTGCAGCACAGTTCTATAAAAATTGCACTCTTCTGTCTTTTCTTCCAGCAACTTGCTCTTCTTCTCCACTTTACTAGTGAAAATTCAAACTGTCTTGCTTTCCAATTTAAGATGTCTTCAAATGGTTTTTAGCCTCTAGAGAAAGCTCAAACAGCAACCGTATATTGGTCTTTCCTCAGCTGATGCCTATCACTGCCCTTTCCTCATACTGCTACTCCTGCGCTCTCCAGGCCAGATTTTAATTTGTACATACAGCAGGCTGTTACCAGAGAGTTTCTCTAGGGGAACCTCATCTATAGTAATTCAGCTACTTTGCTAAGAAAGCTGTTCTCAGGTACCCTTTCAAGATACTTAGAAAGAAGAAAGACTTGTTTTGAAATTGCATTTTCCATAATTTTTTTCAGCTTCTTTCAATTCCTGCTTTGGAAAAAATAGTCATTAAGACCTCATAGATACATACATGATTATTATTTTTCCCAGAAAACATTTAGCACTGAGTCAGTTCTGTCTTTTGAAATATTGATTTTGAAAATGGTTGCAATGCACAACCAGAACTTGCTCTGCATACGTTACAAAGAGTTTCTTTTCTTTCCATGGACAATTGAAATGGAAATCCTTCTATTGACTAGCCAGGCATTTATGCAATTTGTTAATGATTTTCTTAAGGGACACATTGGTGGTATTGATTTACAGCTGAGGAGAGGAAAAGGTTCATTACTCTGTTTAAACGTGAGTGCCAAAAAGATGACTGTTAAAGGTACCAGAGGTTGGCTAAACACGGCCTCTTCATGACAGGGTTTCTTGTATGTTACTTCTCCCAGAAAGCCAAACTAAATGCTATATGCCCGATTTCCCATGTGTTTTCATTCACCATGACAACTAGCTAAATGTGACCTTGACTTGTAAAACCATGTGTTGCCATCTGCAGTAAAAGAGAGTTAAAGATGAAAAACTCCTTAGCATTTTTTCTCCCAAAGGAAAGGTGGGGGTATTATGTGATTTCCTCTACCTTTGGACAATGTGGTAGGAAAATTCTATTTAATTAAAAATAAGACAGAAAGAAAAGAAGTGCATTTGTGTTTAAGACATGAAAAGTCGAAGTCAATGAAAGGCATATTTTACTAGGGTAGTTACTAGGATTGTTCAAACATTTTCCATTGATACTGTTTTCTATGGAAAATAGGTTTTTAACAATTTTTTTGTGCCTGAAGTATTTGCTTTTTATAAAATTCTCTCCACCCCTCTCTTTTTAAGGTTCTCAAGTATTGAGTTAGAATCCCTTTTCCAAATGAGGTTCACTGGAACTGCTGTTCAAGTCTCTTGTGTCCCATATGAACCAGGTTTGCAGCCAGATGTCACCTCCTGTGAGCAATCATAGGGACCCCCAAGATTCAAATTGCTTGACAAGAGGGGAAAAAGAAAAGAAAAAATCTTTGGGGTTTGAACTGAAGGTAACCCAAAAATACCTTTTTTTTTCTTTTTCTTTTTTTTTTTTTTTTTTAAGTGTTTAGTTTGGGGAAAGCTTTCAAGAAAATGAAAGTCAATGAAGGGGAATTTTAAGAAAGCTGAAGGTTGGTAACTTCCCATTTTTTTCCAGAGAGCCTACCAGTTAGGTCTTTCTTCCAGAACTGGAAAGCTGGAATCAGTTTTCTGATCCTCCAGAGCATTTTATAATATATGTCACATTTTTTAAAGCAATGTCCCAGCCATCAAACATTGGATATGGGTTGTTCTTCAGCTGAAATTTTTCTACCTTGCTAAAACTATTATGCTTCTCAAATAGGGTATTCTGAGTAGTAAACACTCCTCAGTTGTCCCTATGAAACAATTCTATCCTGTATAATACAAAAGAACGCGCATTTCTGACACAAGGTGGGAGTGACTCAGGCTAGCCTTGTGTCAGAAAAGGGCTCTGTTATTCTGTTACCCAAATCTGGCCAATTTTTAAGCCTTTTTAAATTGTAGTTTGAACACTCTCAGTTGAAACTTTGTAAGCTTTTGGCAACCCTGTTTCCAAAGAATATTTTTACATTTGAGTTGGATGTGTCCTGTAATTGCAATAGACTGGTTTGGGCTGTTCAGGCTATCAAATCCATTTAACCATGTCCTTAAGGATTTCCTGCCAGGTCCTGGCAACATGGAAAAAGAAGGTGTTGCATTTGAATGAAAAAGAAACAAGGCTTGTACAGCTGAGCCACAATGGGAAAACTAGAAAGAGATGACAATAGGATTTAAAGAGGGAAAGAAATTGGTTGGAAAATAATACTGCAAGAGGAATTGGGGTGGGAAGGGGGTTTGGACCTAAGGCAACTGGGCCTGACTGGGATGCAGGGTAGATAAGATGGTGGGGAACAGACAGAGGTCTGTGCATACCCCAGCACACCTTTCTCTAGAGGATAAGAAAAGATCACAGTGCTTCTGAGTCTCAGTTGTCTGCAGGCAGGACACAGCTCTTAAACCCCGCAGCACAGCTGCCCATGCTGGATATGCTCCAGCTCATGCAGATCCCATAGCAGCAAGCGGTTTTCCATACCCACTAGTATCAGAAGTTATTATGATGCCGCTAATCCTTCCACCTCTGGGGATGTCCAGCACAGGTTTTGATATGAGAACAGAAGGGAAGCCGCCTATTTTCAATCAAGAGTTTTGTGAGTAAATTCCCAAGATGTTTTCTGTTTTAAATACCAGCTTGGAAGAATATAATGTTGCAAAGCTAAGCAGAGAAAGGTCAACAATGCCAGAAGGTAGTTTGCCTGCAAAACTTCTTTCTCTCATGCACCATACCCTGGCACCTTGCCTATACGTCCCCATCCTCTTCTGATTCAGTGGGCTCATAGGGGGACCCAGGGGGAGTCACACTGACTGACACTAGCCATCCATCCCACTGAGGTGTTCAGAATTGCTCTTTGGAGGCACTCACCTCTCTTCCTCAACTATGCAGGAGCTTGGTTTGCAACTGTAAGGTAGATGCTTAAGTGTGAAGGCATCCAGATGATCTTGACTCTGCTGTTATTCCACAGGACATCATCCTCACTATATAGAAAAGCTAGACCTTTTCTGAGAAATGATCAAAGCTATTTAACAAAGACACTGCTGTTTGTGGGACTCCTCTGTTTGCTGAGGGCAAATTGGTCTGGGATGGCAAGAAGGGGAAAATGAACCTTGTATTTAAATTTTGGGTTGCTCTGTGATTTGTGGCCATGCAACGAAGCCAAAATTTTTCACATGGTCTCTCATTTTTGGCATGCCTTTCTGGAGAGATGTAGGCAGATTTGTAGAGAAAAAAAATAGTCACTCTTGGGGCTGAAGTAAACAAAGTTATTCATGCTTCGAATAGATGAAGCTCTTCTAAATGTGAAGTACTGTCAAAAATAGCAGGTCCTGGTTCTTTAAATTACGTGCCCAAATGGCCTTTTGACCTTAAGTTCCCCCTCTATGAAATGATGATAACACTTGCCTCTTGCAATGTGTCCCTGTCCTCAGAAACATGCTGTAAAAATAAATTCATTTTGTTCACAAAGCCCTTAGATACAATATTGTGAGTAGAGCCATGAAAAAGTTCATGGGGAATTTAATAACTCTGTCTTCAGAGCAGGATATGAATTGTGTATAGTAAATAAGGCCTGCAGGCACAAATATTGCGTAGCTGCTCATTATTTGAACTCTGCTCATCCTGTGCATTGAACAAGAAGAGAGGAATGGAGAAAAAAAGCTGATTTTACTTTTTATATTTGCTTTTACTTAGACAATTTTACTTTTGATACTTCTCAGCTTCTGAAAGCTTGCCTTGCCAGCTTTCATGGACTTTTAAGATATATTTAACATGCAATTAAAAGAACGTTCTTCAAATCAGCAGGAGGTTTGCTTTGCATGTAGCTCCCAAATTGCTCCTGGCTACATCCATGTTTTGATTCAGATCAGATTCTAGGCAGCTGAAAAGGGTCCATAAATATATCTGTTCCTCAGAGCGGGCCTTTTCTCTGCTCCCCCATCTTGGTGTCAGGCAATCTCAGCTGCCGTCAGTAAGAAAAACTGTGCTGATAAGAAAACCTTATTGTATTTTTTGGCACTAAAAGTAGATACAATTCCTCATAGAACTGACTGCTTAAATTAACATAAAATAGATTTTTGAAGAACACTTTTTTATTCCCCGCCATTTTTTATATTAGTAATTAAAATTATTTTATTGACTTCAAAGTTTAACTTAAAGGTTTTTGCTCAAAGTGTCCTCTTGTCTACGAGTTATAGTGACCATCTCTGATCTCTTTGTCCTGAAAACTGTACTGTTCATGGTGCATCCTCTCACATGAAATAGAGGACCTATCGTTCCCAAAACACAGCACAGAAATAAAACAAATACGCAGAATGAATCTTTCAAAAACATAACTATAACAAGGTGAGATGTTATTTCACGTCATTCCTTTCTACGTTCTCTTTAAATAGAAATCTTTGCATTCTCCGTATAGCTCTCTCTATATAAAATAGATGGTACTGATAAAATATTTTGAGTATAGTTTGCTTTCACTGCTCTTGCTTATTTTCCATCCTTTTTTAAATAAGAGTCAAAGATATACTTCTCTTTGGTCCCTGAAAAGGCAGGGAGAAGCCCTCTGCAGAAATAACTAGCTGATATGAGGTGAATTGCCTGCCTGCCACAAGGGTAGCCAGAATGACTGGGGGTGAGCCATGCCTGGGCTGGTGCAGAACCACAAAAAAGTCAGTCAGGTTTTACCTGTTCAAATTTGAAAAGATAGCCTCCAGTAAAAGTTCTTATCCGGGGTATTCAAGTCAACGATTGCAGCCTGGTTTTCTTGAAATAGCTGCATCATGTCAGGCATCATCACACATGCACCTCTCTGCTGAAGGCGCAGGAATTTCTGTTAAATCTAAACCCCTGCTTATTATATACCAAGCCTACTAAAGCCAAAGAATATCTTCCTCCTGAAATCCCTGTTTCCCAGTTAGCCATTTCAGACATCTTCAGAAATAACCATCTGTAGTACAGATGCTACAAGTTAAAGATCAAGTGGTAGACTTAATGCTGAATTTCACTTTTATGTTTAGACTTGTATGACCAGGTCTCATTCTCTGGTGAATTTATATGATTCTATTTTCCTCTTAAAAATATACGAGAGAAATGCTCACAGACCCTTAAATGTAGCAGTATGAGTACACCACTGTAATTAATGCCCTGGTCTACTCCCTCTTTTTTTATTTTCAGTGTACAAGTCCTGTGGAGTTTGCAGATTGATTCAATTGCAAAGTTAGATTCCCACTGTGATGGCAGTTTTCAAATCATTGGGCCTTTCTGCCTGTCCTGCCAGCCAAGGAACAATGGGTGCTAATTAAAACCCTGCTTAAAAGGTTTCCCTTTACTTCAGCATTTGAGGCTTTCAGGGGGCAGACAGGGGAAGGATGCCTTGTTCTGTTTATGCATATGCAAGCACTTAGTGAGCTGGGCGGCTGACTGTGGGTTGAGAAAACACTACAAAAGCCTGGTGCTTATAGGAAAGGGCTGGATTTCAACCTGATGAGGTTAGTTAACAGACTAGACTGAAGA
Organism: Fulmarus glacialis; assembly: GCF_000690835.1. Classification (NCBI taxonomy): domain Eukaryota; kingdom Metazoa; phylum Chordata; class Aves; order Procellariiformes; family Procellariidae; genus Fulmarus; species Fulmarus glacialis. The sequence goes on from NW_009207903.1 coordinate 26,258, forward strand.
GGGCCCAGCTGTATTTTCTTTCCAAAATTTGAGGCACATTTCAAAATAGGGCTTGCTTTTTTATCATTTGCTTCTACCGAAATGTTTAGGTCTCTGTCTTCTTGTATTAAAGTGAGCAGTTTTCTTAAAGTGCAAGGATAAGAAGTAATAGTTTCCTTTATTTTTACTAATAAGATTAATATTTTAAACAACCGGTTTTGTTAATCAACAGGGTTGCCTATGCCAAAATATATATATAGAATAAAATTACTTTTCTACTTCAAGGGTTTGTTTCTTGAGCCACTATCTTTTTTTTAAATGGAAAAGATCACATCAGACATTTCTGTTGCCCAGTGGTATGACTGAATTCTATGAAGTATGCAGACTTCTGCTGTTTTCGAGGAGGAAAAATGAGAAATGAACTATACCTTAGATCTTTATTTGTAAATGTATGTAAAATTGCTCAGTACCAGAATATGGCAGATAAAGAACCAGCTTCATTATGTCAAGCAAATTCAATATGCTTTGGTTTTCAGCAAGAGCAAAGAACAGAAAACACAGCATTGCAAATAAACTCATCAATAAGCTGCACAGGTTTTTGTTTGATGTCATTTGTAACTGACAACTTGATCAATCTTACATTGAATAGTCCCTTAGAAATACGAAAGTAATAGGAGCAGAATCTGTCTCATGTCTTTTGTTGAATCGCAGTTTGCTTGGTGGCATTCACAACCCCTGTCCTAGCCTTCTTCAGCTGTTTTTCTTGTATAAAACTATCTCACCCATTGAGATAGCAGAAAATATTTCATGGGACAAATTGCATGTCATTGATAGTGAATGGTCAAAATGAACAATTCACAGATAACCTCATAGTTTGACAGGTATTATTCTAAACTTTTTCTTTTCAATCTCTATGAAGAATGCGTGCTTGTGCAGAAATCAGGAGTGCCTTGCAAATAACTCACCCGCCAGAAAAGACTATTAATGTATCTTTTTTCCTGTCTATGAAGATTGTCTAAGAGGTTAGCCGTATAGCTACTTTAATTAAAGGAACCGATAAGATTTTTCTCATTTTTAACTTAACAGCCATATGCTGTAATAATTAATAATGCTTAATAGAGCTACTTGCATGCTGAAGACTACTTAAAAGACTAAAGATGTCTAGGATCAGGGCATATGGCCTTTGTTGTGAGCCACATGCACCGAGGAATAAAGGCAGCTAAGCCCAACCTCCTATCTTACTCTGTCACTCAGTGGCTGGTCA
>NW_009207903.1:27544-27887 GCF_000690835.1 Fulmarus glacialis
TGTTTTTTTTTTTTTTTTCTCTTTTTTTTAAATTGTTTTAGTTCTCCATACAAATGGGGAGAAGAGAGGAGTTTGGGAGACACCTGCCTCTGCCCCTGCATTTTCCTTCCCCATTTACCCATCTGGGCAGGCAGGAAGGGAAAGTTCCTAGAGCAAAGGGGACAGGGCCTGATCCAGCGTGCCCCCCCAGCCACCCTTCTCATGGGCACAGCTAAATCCATATGAATGCAAAAGCATGACAAAACAGCAGTCCCAAGCCCAGACGCACACATCGGTTCATGGACTGGCAGGAGCTTTGCTGGTGCAATGCTCTACACGTACTCCTTGGTACATGACTTGATTA
>NW_009207904.1:0-287 GCF_000690835.1 Fulmarus glacialis
CCCCAAGCCAGTGCCGCTGGCACTCCTCATCCCACGGCCGCATCCAGCCGGGCGCAGGGTTCCTCCCCGGCACCTCTCCCGTGCCTCTCCCCAAATTTGGATCAGTGAAGGGGCAGTCTGGGGACAGGGACAGTGGCCCCCGACATGTCCCCAGGGCCCTGAATCCCCCAGCTGCCTCGGGACGCCCTCAGCACCCAAAGGACCCCGGTGCAGAGCAATAGAGACATTGGGGCCACGCATGGAATGGGGTGGGGAAAAGGCTGTGGTAATAAAAATAAGGTTTTCCC
>NW_009207904.1:588-907 GCF_000690835.1 Fulmarus glacialis
GGCGGGAGGAGTCCTGGCCGCCTGGAGCTGAGCTTCCCCGTGACCGTGAGCGAGCGGCCGCGCTGCTTAATACTGGGGAGGAATTTTAAGTCGCTCCAGCGGACTGTAAATATTTGGGCTATGGCTGACAAGGAAAATTTAAATGCTTTGAGAGGGAAAAAAATCACCCAGATGGGGGTTGAGGCATCGGGGGCGGATGGCTCGGGCCCTTCTAAACCCCCTGGGGCTGTCACCGAGGGCTCCTCCATAGGGGACACCTCTCAGCCCCCTGCCATGGGGGTGTCCCGGCTCCCACCCCATCCTCTTCCTGCAACAGGGA
>NW_009207904.1:1049-2804 GCF_000690835.1 Fulmarus glacialis
TGCAACAGGGACCTGCCTGCACAGCCCTGGCTTGGCCAGAGAGGTCCAGGCCCTGCGGGTCCCCGTTGCTCCCCTGGGGATGCTCCGTTTCCCCAAAGCGGATGGTGGGGCTGGGGGACCCGCTGGAGGTGGCCGAGCCTTTTGTCCTGTGACTGGGCACCGCTGGGAGAGCCTGGCTCCATCCTCTTCCCCCATCAGGTATTTATAGCCACGGTGAGACCCCCCCCCGAGCCTTCTCTGCTCCCCAGCTCCCTCAACCTTTCCTCCTAGGAGAGATGCTCCATTCCACCATCTTCATGGCCCTTCGCTGGACTCTCTCCAGTAGATCCATGTCTCTCGCGGACTGGGGAGCCCAGCACAGGACCCAGGTAGTGCTGAGCAGAGGGGAAGGATCCCCTCCCTCCACCTAATGCTTTGCCTAACGAAGCTCAGGACACCCTCAGCCTTCTTTACAGCAAGGGCACATTGCTGGCTCATGGTCAACCTGGTGTCCACCAGCACCCCCAGGTCCTCTTCTGCTGAGGTGCTTTCCCGTTGGGTGGCCATTGCTACATGGGGTTGTTCCTCCCCAGGGGCAGGACTTTGCACTTCTCCTCGGTGAACTTTATGAGGTTCCCCTCTGACCGCTTCTCCATCCTCTCTAGGTCCCTCTGGACGGCAGCAGGACCCGCCGGCATCTCCACCGCTCCCAGGCCTGTGTCACCAGCACCTCCCAGCAGATCCAACCCAGCCCATCAGTGACTTTGTCCCCAGCTGCCCCGGTGCCGGGGGGTTGTGCACACACCGGGCAGGTTGGCGGCTGCGTGCAGAGGGCTGGGAGCCTGGAGGACCAGTTACACCCTGGGAATGGTCATACTGGGTCAGACCAAAGCTCCAGCTAGCTCGGCATCGTGTCTTCCCGATGGGAAGCATTGGAGGCAGAGGAGGATGGAGGGATGCCTCCACCGTCTCCAGCCGCAGCCCAGGGGCAGGAGGGAAGGGTTCGCAGAGGGACCCAACGCTGGGGAAGCACCCAGTCCCCCGACGCTCCCGCATCCCCATGGGTGCACCCTCGGGCAGGGCGAAAGCTGCTGCTCGGATGAGCCGCTCTCTCCATCGGCTGCTGCTAAGACAGATCTGCTCTTTGCAGGCTTAGCCTTATTAGATTAGCTGGGGGCTCTCGCCTGGGTTTGGAGGGAGCGGGTTTTATCCACTTAAAGGCAGGAGAGCAGCCCAGAGCTCTGCTGGTGGCCCCAGCCATGCAGATGGCATGTCCCCATGTCCATCCTGCTGCGTACTGGCCATCAGCAATGCCCAAATACCCTCGGAGGTTTGGACCCAGATGCCCAACACCATTCGAGGTACCCCCAGCTCTCCTCTTTGTCCACCTCCTGTCTGTGCCTCAGTTTCCCCATGCAGCTCAAGGCAGGGGGGCTCAGCCCTGTACCCCCTGGGTCACACAGCAGATTGCAACTACTCGCAATCGTTGGATGCTTCTTGGCTGTTGCACGGAGCAGAGGGAGGTCTCCAGCCTGTGCCGTGGAGCGAAGGCTGCAAAGATGCTGCTATGGGCAAGAGGAGGAGGGATATGGCTCTGCTGGGTTTTGGGGGGCTCCCATGGAAAAAGGTGCTGCAGGGCCACCAGAACTTTCGATACCTAACCCAGGTGGGGGACAGAGTTGGGGATAATCCATCATTCCCCAACACCCCTGTCTGAGTTGTAACTCGAGTTTGTGATATTGGGAGAACCGCCGGGACCTGGGCTGAAACATTCCT
>NW_009207905.1:0-202 GCF_000690835.1 Fulmarus glacialis
GGCCGCGGGGAGGCTGTGCTGCACGTCGCTCCCTCGGGGCGGCCAGAGCTCGGCAAAGCCCTCCAGCCTGGCCACAAGGCCACTGCCCCACCGGGTCCTGCGGACGCCCATCTCCCTGCAGGTCTGTGGGGGTCACTTTCCACCCCCTGCCCCGTTGGGGTGTTCATGAACTCCATTAACCAGTAGCATCCGCAGTAAGCAC
>NW_009207905.1:462-4840 GCF_000690835.1 Fulmarus glacialis
AGTACAGTGAGAATGAAGTGTTCGTTAGAGCCAGCGAGCAAAGGTTTTAAGCCAGGGAGGAGGCAACGGCAGCTCTCAGAATGGGCTTTGTCACCTTTTTGGCAATTACGGTGGTGTTGGTGAGATCAAGGCTCTTCTGGATAAGCACAAATTAAACACAAAAATATTCTGTGATGCTCATTTCCTCTGATTCCATGGCCGGGGCTGCTGGACTGGTTTGTAAGCCACTTGTCCCTGGTATGGGAGGACCCCACCATCACCCTCCATCCCAAAGCAGCAACGCAACCTCACCTCACAGCACCAGCTGCAAGGAGAAGGCCCCATCAGCTGCGTGGGATTCAGTCACCCTGGCCCACTGCTGTGGTGGGATGATGCCTACCTGCGTGTCTCCACCAGCATAGCACTTCGCTTTGGGAAAGCATTTTGGAGGACAGCCAGTACTGTTGTACCTGGAGACTGTTGAGATAAAAGGTTGGTAACAAGACCTTTGAGGAATGACCATCATCTAGTTCTTGATAGCACAGTAGGATAGATACGGATAGTGACAGAAGGGTATCCAGGAGACCTGGTCATGCTTGAACATGCCACCATGCAAAGCCAGGAAATTTCAACCCATCCTCAGTTGCACTTTGGTGTTAGCTGGCGGTAGGCCGTTCCTCATATCATTCACCTGAAATTGCTTTTTTATTCTGGGGAAAAGAGCAGACAAAAGCTTTTTGGGGTTAATTCTGCCAGGGAGTGGTTGCAGCCCCGACCTTGGTGTAGGAGCCAGCCCGCATGAATGGGAGCAGCAATTGCTGAGCCCTGGCCAGCCCTGGCCACAAGCTGAAAAGCACTTGTCACCAAGAAAACTTTGGAGTATTATATGGAGAAAAAATGGTTTTAATGACCTTTGTCATCCCTGTGTGTGTGCCAGCGGCAGCCACCTTGTTAATAACAGAGCTATGTGTGCCAGTGCTGCTTAGCGCCCAGCAGAGAAGACAGGGCTCCCAACTTGCCTCCACAGGGGGAAGGGAGTAAGGACCTCCCAGTATTTAAATGAGCTATTTAAAATATCTAGATAATTAACACTCTGAGTAGATTCACCCACCCCACACACATACACATCTGCCTTCCCTTTGCCCAGGGTGGGTCTGTGCTTTGCTCAGCAGCATGCGGTGGTGGAGAGAGACCAGCACCCCAGGCCAATGGGACATCCCGGCAGGTGGCCGGGGGGTCACTCATGCTTGCCCCCGCTGCCAGCAGCAGAAACCCTTTGGCCCTCTCCATGTCGAACTGGGAAACCCAGCCCTTCCCCACGCTTGGCCTCAGGTACCAATTTGAGCTTAGACACGGAGCCTTGCAGGCATGATGTGAGGTTGATGAGCACATCAGATGTTCCTACCGCACCTCAGTGTGAGCATGCACCAATGTCCCAGACAGTACCGCTGCTATTGCCGCGTATGGGGCAAGCTGAGTGGGAGCTGTGGCTAAAGGAAAAATCGTGACCTGTCTACTACTCACTGCTGGGCATGCACTCAGAAATTGGCCCAGTTTGAAGAATGCAATAAAAAATAACACAGGTCTAGGAAGTACTTTGAAACTGGTACAAAACCTAGGTGAATTAAAGAAATAAACCATCCAAGCAAGATTTTTTTGGGGGGGGAGAGGCTGTAAGATATGAAGTTATAAATACCTTCCCAGGAAGATGTCTCTCTTGTCTCAGAAAATAAGCTTGCGTTACAGAAACACTGGTCCCATTTTGTGAGAATTATTGCGTACAACTCGGGTGCATGGAAAAGATGCCAGGGAAAAAAAAATCTCAACACAAAAGCTTCAACAGTGCTCTCAGAAGGTCCCCTGGGCACCTCCTTGGCATACTGTACAGCACACCTCCATGCCTCTGTTAACACCATGGTTGTCCAATAAGCTCTTAAAAAAGCGATCAAAAGAGATTTGATTGCCTTCTGTTTTTCAGTAGCATCTTGGGTAGAAAAATAACAGCAAACCCAAATGTGAGGTTTTTTGGCCCTGCTATTTTTTTTCCTTTTTGTTTTATTCACAAAGGCAGGGAAAACAACTGATTACTACCCTTGTCGTAAGAGCATTTTGTATGTGATCAAGCCCTTCAGGTTCTCCACTTTCTCCTCTTCCAGCTTCTGAGCAGTCGTTTCTGCTGGATTGCTGCCTGCTGGGTCTCACTTTGTGTTTGCGCCTTCATGCCGGCTGCCTCACGGCAGGTCATCGCATGCTTCTCTGCTGAAACTTATCCTGTTGACTTGGACTATGTCTGCAATTTATCAAGCATTCTGCTCCTACCCTTCATAGGTACTCACAGCCCCTCCCAGTTGGATATCACTGGGAAATTCTACAGTAAAGCAATTTCCTAAAGCTGCTGATGAAAATCCTCAATAAACCTGGACCCTGGACAGCCACTGGAAAGATTTCCCCAGAAAGTGCTCTGACTTTGACACTGAGCTCAATGTATCATGAGTCTAAATAGGTTGTGTTTCCTCAGCTCGCTTACGAGAATGTCTTCTGGGAGAGTGCCAGAAGCCTTACCAAAGTCAAGACATATCACATCTAGTGCTGACCCCCCTGGCCATGAGGCCAGTTATCCTGTCAAAGAATGGAATCAAATTAGTTTGACATGATTTGTCCTCAGCAAAACATCAACAAATCCATTCCAGCCATTTTTTTTTACAAATTTATAAATCTATCTAGGGGACTGGAGAATAACTGGGCAGCAGCTCGCTTTTGTAAGTTTTCACAGAGAAGTATTAGGACATCAGGTCTGTAATTCCCTAGGTTTTTCTTCACCTCTAGTTAGATGATGTTGCCATGTCATCCTTAAATCCCCTGGAACCTCACAGGTAGTCTACAATGCTCCAACACCAATCCCACATTTCGTATTTTTCCTTTTCATGCTTCAGGATGTTGAAGAGCTCTTGATCCCCTTTATTGGTCTCTACTTCATTTCCCATGCAGCAGGATAGTTTCTTATTGGGACTTTGACCCCAGCTATTTTATCAGTTCTCAGATCTGTTTTATCCTTTAGAGCATCTCTTCACAGAGCCTGCCCGCCAGTTTTCTGAATTCATTGATATTTGATATTTTATTTTATGGAGTCTAAGTACTTTAGATTAACTTATTTTACAAAGGTCTGGTATTCATCTGCATTTCGAGGAGAGAAAGCTTGCAGCAAACATCTGAACACTTGAAACAATCATAACAGCTCAAGAGATGCAAAAATTCACGTTCACATTGGGCTGCAGATGAACAGATCCAACTTCAGTCACCTTAGAATCATAGAATCATAGAATCATTAAGGTTGGAAAAGACCTCTAAGATCATCAAGTCCAACCGTTAACCCAACACCACAATGCCCACTAAACATTGTCCCTAAGGTCTTTTAAATCCTTCCAGGGATGGCGACTCCACCCCTTCCCTGGGCAGCCTGTTCCAAGGCCTGACCACTCTTTCAGTAAAGAAGTTTTTCCTAATGTCCAGTCTAAACCTCCCTTGGCGCAACTTGAGGCCGTTTCCTCTCGTCCTATCGCTTGTTACTTGGCAGAAGAGACCAACCCCCACCTCGCTACAACCTCCTTTCAGGTAGTTGTAGAGCGCGATGAGGTCTCCCCTCAGCCTCCTCTTCTCCAGGCTAAACAGCCCCAGTTCCCTCAGCCGCTCCTCAAAAGGCTTGTGCTCCAGGCCCTTCACCAGCTTCGTTGCCCTTCTCTGGACACGCTCCAGCACCTCAATGTCCTTCTTGTAGTGAGGGGCCCAAAACTGAACACAGTATTCGAGGTGTGGCCTCACCAGGGCCGAGTACAGGGGCATGATCACCTCCCTACTCCTGCTGGCCACACTTCATATAGCTTTGCCTGTTAGAACCTGCCAGCTCACAGTGAGAACATCCAAGTCACTTCAGAAATAGCTCCATCTCTTCAGCCAAATGCTGCGTCAACTTTTTTCTGACATGGTGAAGTCAGCAGGGATTACTTGAGTGGTCCCAGCCAAAATCATGACTGAGGGAGACAGCAATAGTGCTTTGTGCTATGCAAAGCCAGAGCCGTCCTGTATAATGGACATTCAAACTCTGCAGTTTTTATTGCGTGAAGCACAGCACTGAGATGCTACAGAAGAACTCATTTCACTAACCTGAGGATGAAGGTCACGCACAGTTCTGAGTCCTTCGTTCACATACCAAAAAGCGATGCATTAAGGATCTGTTTTGTCCTGGGACTGAATTCGTCTATTTTAGTAAGGTGAGCTGAATTCATCTGCACTCCAGACTCCCAGGTCTTGCACTGAGGAGCTACTCTGAGCTCCAAACTAGGGCCACCTAGTTGTGAATTGCACGCAGGAGAGCTGGGCCTGCTATTCCTGCTGGGACCAG
>NW_009207905.1:4871-13607 GCF_000690835.1 Fulmarus glacialis
GCAACCTCAGCCTCCAGGAGCCACAAACTTCTGCCTCCCTCAACACCCAACATGCCCCTCTCTGCCTGCAGCACGGTGCAGGTCTGGCTCAGGCAGCGAGCAGAGCCACCCACCGCCCGTGCCTTGTCCTCAAGGGGATGCCGACTGGCTCAGCACGCCGCGAGGCCACGGCTCCTCTGCCTGGGCTGAGCGCCACAAGACCCTCAGCCCAGTCCCAATGTGCTGAAAGAACAACGTAGCGTGGAATAAATGTTCATTCGTGCTTTTGCGGGAGATGGGAATATAGGTTTGTGCTGCAACAGGTAGCAGAGAGCTGGTGGTGTTTTCTGAACGAAAGCTGGGCACCTCCTGGTGCGCGCAGGCAAGGCGCCTTTGAAAAACAAAAACAGCCGTGGAAATCAGTAAGCAGGCCCTTGGATACAGAAGGGCAGACAGCATCATTGCTTCCCAAAGCAGCCAGCCTCAGGTTTTCTGGCAAACACTCCACAGAAAATACTCGCTGTTATACTCCTAGTTCCTGAGGTGGTGTTTTTTTAATCCACTTTGGTTTCAAGGCGTTATCCAAACTAAGGAGTGCCGCTTCTGCAGATCCCGCTATCCAATGTAATACCAGCTTTTGGAGGCTTGCCAAGTTATTTTGCCTGAAATGACTTGCAAGGGCTGGCTGCTGAGAAGTCAGAAGGTCGGCATTCTGCATGTGGATTTTGTTAGTTATATCAAAGATAAAGGGGAAAGAGGCCGGGGGAAGGAGGAGGGAAAGTCTTCTGGCAATATCACTGCTGGAAGCAGAGGCAGAAGCAAGCTCTTTGTAGTTCTTTTGACTCGCTTACAGAATGACTGCACCACCAGGGAAGGGTGAAGGCCTCTCAGAGTACCTTATGTTGACCCCAGAAACAGGAAGCATGGCCAAAGAATCGCTTTTTTTTTTTAAATATTCTTTTCCTATTTTTAATTAAGTCTTGCAGAACTCCAGAGATGACAACTACAGCTTCTCCCTTAGCCCAAAACTTGTTACCTTGGTAATACAAGGAAATTAGCTCGGTTTGCCATTTTATTCTTGACAAATCCACATTGCCTGTCACTCATCCCTGCATTTTCTCCTTTCATCATTGAACTTGCACCTAAAGACAACAGTCTCAGCAGACCCCCTCTCTGCCCATCTACACACAAGCCAGCCTGTGACTACTATACAAGCAGAAAACCTCCCTTTGGGACTGCAATTGCTTCCCCTTCGATGTGCAATAAATGAGTGGGCTCCTTACTAATTGCAAGAGATTTACATGTGATCAAGTGAAATGACATAGACAGTGAAGAGAAAACTGGTCACATCTGCTTGATGGGAACGGTATGTGGCCTCCTCTGCCACGGATCTGGCGCTGCAGCCTCTGATGAATACCACCTCCCTGGAGCCTAGGAAGTAGTGTAGTTTTGCAATAGCAGCAGCTTCCCAGCATAGCTTGCTCCTTGTCACCTCTGAGGATTAAAAGGGTTTGGACAACACCTAGAAGATAGTATTTCAAGCTCCCGTGTCATGAGGCCTGACCTGCAAAAGTAAAGTATGAAGGGTCCCAAGGTGAGAGGGGATGGGGAGATGTGAGGTGCAGCGCCTGTCTTCTGTCCCTGGTTTAGGGAGACTGTGGGTCCCACCTTCTGCGGTCAACAGCCTTTCAAAGCAGCCTGAGCAGATTCAGGCAGCTGTCACCAAACCGCAGAGAAGCACTCTGGGGCATGTTTCAATGCAACCTGGAGGCTTACACACAGGAGAGAAACGTCCAAGGACCTCAGATCCCAACCAAAGACTGACACATGACTCTGGGAGCAGGAAAGTCCTCTTCCCTCTCCTATGGCACTGCAAAGGTAACAGAACAGTATGTGAAAGAGGTAAGTTCCGGAAATAAAGATTCAACAAGAAACCACCACAAGACACTGGAGCAAAAGTTATCTATTTTATTACAAAATCAAAATCAAACAGATGCCTTTCAGTCTAACAAACAATGCCATAGGCAGAAATGTGCTGGGGCAGGGTAAGTTCAATATAAACTCAGGCCATGGAAAGCGGTGCCTTCACACCAGATGAATCCCACCGTAATGCAGTTCCCTCCAATGCACTACGCCCTTGGAAGATCAGCAAAAAAGGAAAGATTTTTGCTTGTGGCAGGAAGAGCAGATGACTTGCACTGTGGAGCCCTGGTTCTCTTCTCTGTCCCAGCTGTTTTCAGCTGTCATTCAAAGTAGAGCTGGAGAGGCCCAGGAGGACTTGAAGGATGAGGAGAGACATGCCCAGGGTCTGCTTCCAGGCACAACGCTGACAATCCCCACGCCCCAGCTTGAGTAGGATGCTACTGATGCAAGGCAGAGCAGAAGAACGCTTACCACTGCCAGATAAGGACATGTTTGGCCTGGCAGCCAGGTGGACTGGCCAGTTATCTGGCAATAAAAGCAACAAGGGAAGAGGGGAGCTGAGGCACTGCTCTCTTCTGATGAGTACAGACTGTTTGGAGAACTCTTGCGATGGTTTATATGAATCAGGACCAGTACTGTCTGCATGATCTTCCAACACACAAACCCAGAACAAGGAACCCAACCTCTCTCCAGACGTTACACAATCATGCTGATTGGGTCTTGCATGCCAATGTACAAGTGTTGCCAGAAGCTGTTCAGAGGCCCGTGCAAACCCAGCAAGTCAGGATGCAGTTGACTTGGACTTGCCTTGTAAAAGTAAAGGGGAAAGCAATGTAATGCTTGGACCCCAATCCATCCATAGAGTCAGCTCTAGCATAGCAACATGAATACTCACCCATACCAAAGCTAACATCAACAGCCACCCCTTGTTTGGCTTCCTTGAAGAACTGACCCAATTTTAATTGCAAACTACACACGAATGCAGGCCTTTTGGAAGGGAAGGACGCAAGGATGAGAAAAAGGAGGTCTGCAGAAGGATTTATGTGACAGGCAGGAGCATTGGCTGGCTTGTTTATTGACATTTCCAGAAGAAAAGATGCAGTGACTTTTAGCAGCTCTGCGCTCCCCCCACAATCTTGTGGGGCATTGCCCGGCCCCAGTGGCTGGCTGACAGAACTCCTATAGGCATCCACGTGGCTGCTTTTGCTGGATACAACTATACATAAAAAAAAAAAACCAAAAACCAAACACCAACCCAGCAGCCAGAGATTTTAATTCCTAAAACTAGCATATTAAAAAAGGAGAGGGTTTTTTTTTTTTTTATACAGTTGGATTCATTCTTTACTCCTACATTAGGATTAATGAGTGACAGGGACATTGCTAACTATACACTAAACCAAATCATTTCAACACACAAAAGATGTGCCCTGGGCATTTAAAAAGAGAAGATGCAATCAAGAAGATGGGAGCTTGCAGGCCAAAAAAGCACATACATTGTATGTGAGAAACCATGAAGATCCAGCAGCAGGACCTGCTCTTGCTAAAGAGACGACTTCTTTATATTATGGTGGTGTGATGTATACTTCAGAGATTACCAGAGGTGTTTTCCAGAGGTGTTTTCAACCATGCCAAATGCATGGTTCTTACTAGGAGGAAGAGTTCTTACTACTCTTAAAGAGTTATTTATAGAAAGATTTTTTTTTTTTCCTTTTTTTAAACTTTCCATTTTGTCAACAAGGCACTAACTTACTGCATCAGGACACTCCCGCTGTGATGTGTTTATCTCATGCTATCGTCATGATGACATGCCACAGAGTGAAGATGCTGTGTTGCAACATCTTTTTCCAAAGCAACAAAGCCTCAAGGGACAAACCCTTGAGTAACGCAATGGTGTTACAAGCAATTGTTGGTGTGATCTCATATTAGCATGGCATGTCATCATCTCTGACTACCGGTTCTTGGTCCAGAGACAAGTGGCACAAGAATCACCAGGTCTGAAGTGGGAGGCTGCTCGGAACATTTCCTAGGAACAGGCAAGTGCTGCCAGTGGTTGGAAATGCCCAAAGCAAAACATTGTGTGTCCCATCACACTCTGCCCAAACCTAGGATTGCTGATCTGCGTGTCCCTGCCCTACTGCTGACCTTACAATTACATCTGAGATTAAGTAAGAAACAACTCTGGAAAAATTGCTGGTAGTTGAAACAGCTCCTGTGGCCTCCAAGAGACCAGGCTCCTCAATCCAAGTCTTCACGGTTACTGTAATGTGACGCTGGAGTACGACAGCGCAGGAGGGACAGATAACAGCGAATCAGGTGAAGTTTATACTCTAAGCTAGGCATGCACACCACTGTGCAGGAGAGGAGCTTGAGATTCACAACCACCAAAGACAAAAACAGTCATTGCAGGCAGACCTTCACCAGTGAGCATGGCCCAAGCTGTAGTGTTGAAACACGAGTAAACCAGACTCCTGGGGACCAGCAGCATGATTGTATCTTTCTGCACTGACAAATATGTTCTTTGCTCTTCAGCAAAGCAACAGGCAGGCTGATGCTGCTTTTAGCAGGCTTCTCAATATTTTTATTGTTGTACAACATATAGATGAACACTTTGTCAGAGAGGAAGATGCAAGCCTTCACTCCACTGACTCTACTAGGGCCTACGGCTCCCACGTCCTTCCTACAGCGTTAGATTCCCGAGGCATGGCACACCTTTGCGAAGCACGTCTTCTGAGCCTGGATAGTAATGCATTTGCAATTCATTTCTGCCCAACTTGTAACAGGTGTAGAAATTACTTTTGTGTGTCCTTAATGCAACCCTTTTCTGTCCCTACTGTAAGCAGCTTTGCAGTGCACCAATACTTAGGTGAAATCTGTGCTCTCTCAAAAGCCCAATTGCCTGTGAGCTGCACAGGGTTTTACAAGTAAGAAAAGAAGGGGTTCGGCTGCTCCCAAGAAGCATTTGGTATCTGGGGCACTGTGTGTACAACTGCAAGCACAGGTCATGCTGATATACTTGCTCCTTTTTGCATGAGGGTGTTAAGTTTGCAACTGAATGATGGTTTGGTGGCAGAAATGAATGCATTACTGTAATCCATTAAATGCAAAGTGTCCCTCTAACCCTAACAGCCTTCAAAAGCAAAGGGAGGAACAGAACAGTGACTTCCAACCCCTGTACAAGACAACTGTACAATTTACATATATATTTATATACAGTATATAAAATTCTCTTTCTTTGAGTCCCAGTGAACTCAATTTTACGTCATCAGTAGCTGTTCCAATTTTAAAGTCATGATCCTGCTTCCTCCCACTCTCCAAAGTATTAGATAATGGCATTGAAAAGCAATTAAAAACAAACCCAAACCCAAACCAATTTTTAAAAAGTGCAAACGTTCTGGGTGCCACTTCTGCTACGTTGGATGTTGCTGATGCTGCATGCTTGCTCACAAGCAGCAAGGTGTCTGTTCGTCTGTTGCTGGATCTTTCTTTCCTTTGGGTCGGCTCCTGCCTTCCCTTCCTGCCTTCTGCTGCTACACCAGGCGACCTACTGAAAGGGTGGGGTGGGAAAGGAGGAAAAAAAACCAGAACAGAAGCAGAGAAAGTGAGGAAAAAAGGCAAATTAAAACCAAAAGGGCACCTGACTGATAAAGATACAGTACAGCCTCTGCTGCAGCCATGGCCCCAGCAGGCTGAGATCCCAGAGTAAGCGGTGAGGCTGAAAACAATCAGGGGCTAATGAGACAGCCTTGCTGAAAAAAGCATTGAATGAGTCACACAGAGCCCTAGGGACTGACGTATTTTTAAACATAAACCACTACTTTCCTCTCCCTCCCCCTCCTCGGAAATGGGCATGCAGTCTGGGCAAACAACTAGTCCGACATCTCTCCCTGTGCTCTTCCGCCTGCCACGGCTGATGCAGAAGCCCACTGCTGCCAGGCTGCCCTGCCACCATCTCCCCCATGAGCCGCAGCCAGCTGCCTTCTCCGCTAGCAGGCAAGCAGGCCTCGAAGGAGGCAGGCATGCAGGGCAAGGGCAAGCCACCTCTCCCCAACATCCCTGCAACAGCACACTGCAGCAGCCTCGCTGCTCAATGGTTCTTAGAGACCTGCCAGGCACTGAATCTGCGGCAGGAATACAGTGTACTTAGAGCTGGGGGTCCCAGGACCCTGCTGGGCTATTCGTGTTCCAGTAGATGATGCAAAGGTGCTGCTTAGTGAGCCAGATGGGTGCGCATGCCCCTGCGCTCGTTTCTTCAGAAAGCTTTTGTTAAGCCCCTCATCAAAGGTTCTTAAAGAATCAAAGCTCTTTCGGGATCAGAGCAAGAGCTCTGTGGATTAATTACAGGTGAAAACATGGTGAAGAGAAGGCAGAAGTATGGATTTGGTTTTCGGAAAGGAGAAAGGTTACCAGACAGACCTCACTGGGATCGGTGCTAATGGACATGCCCTGCCACAGGGGGTGAATATTGTCAAATGCAAAATTATTCCAGATAGTCGTACTTGAAATTGACTGCACAGCTCTGCAAAAGGCGCTCACAGCGCTCAATGACCAGCTCATAAAAACAGCTGATTGACTTCAATGTCTATACGTGCAACGCAGCGCGTGAGTGGGGAGCGGGGATGGTCTGTCCTACACTAAGCACTCTAAGCGACTAGGAAAGAGGTTGAAGCCACAGTACACAATTTTTTGAATGCCTCCGCTCAGCTTTTAGCCGCAGACAAAAATCAAATACATGCTCAGAACTGAGGACACAGCAGAAAACATCAATGTATACATCAATGTATAAGGCTTAGCTGATCTTTATCTTCAGTTCTCTGTTCAGCCCATCTCATCAGGACCAGATAAGGTACCCAGAAAGGTAAGGAGGATAGCAAGAGGTATGGGAAGACGTCTGTCATTAAGCAAATACATAGCCTAGGTCTTTTCAACACAGAAAGGAGTCTAAACAGACATATGTTTGAGGGCTATAGAACAACAAGTGGCAGGAGAAAGATAGGCAGGGGAGAACTGCTCACTGTTTCTCACAATCCAAAATGAGAAGCACCCAATGAAACCATGAGGCAGCAGGTCTAAAAGCAAAACAAATAAAAGTTGTTCTTCATGCCTGATGAAAGGGTGCTGTTCACTGCCACAAAATGCAGAGGAGAGCAGACCTTCACCAGGACAGAGAAGAGTCTTCATAGGACCTTGTCCATGGGGTAATGTAATGTAAACACAACAAATCACCTAAATCATTGCTTGCTAGAAGCAGGGAGAATAGAGTAGGGAAGTGTTCATCCCATAGCTTCTGTATCCTATCCTAATTCCTTAACAATGTACTGTCTGCCCCAGCTGAAGACACAGTGCTGGCCTTCAAGATGATGCAGCTGAGCTGCATGTTATTATATTCACACCTCTTATGAACAAATTCAATTTCCAGCTGTTTCTATATTGATATTTGTGAACATAGGAAAGCAGGGGAGAATGAACTTTGGGACACATGGTTATCACAGGAAAAAAAGGAAGCACTTTGACAAGATACTCACTGAAAGGGTTAAGGCCTTGTCTTTTTCCATTGGGGAAACTGCTCAGGCTACCTGTAAAATCCAAGAACCATATTAAAGGCAATAAATGCCGTGGCATGACAAAGGAGCCTCCCCACTGTCTGCTGCCAGAGGGCAGGTTCAAAGGAGCTCCTCTGAGTGTGCACACAGCAAGTCCTGCCAGCACTCCTTAAGATTCACATGCAAGAATCAGACTAGTGTGCTTGAGATGAGAGATGTTAAATACCTCGTGTTGTAGTATCTGAACGTCATGAAATCCAGAGGGCAAGAAGCAACAATTACAAGGTTAAGCTAAACTGTGGAAGGAGGAAGAAGAAAGGAAGGATGCAAGTAGTGCCATGAAGTTTCCCAAAACAGTTTTTGCTAAGAGCAAGCAAAATAATGTCACATAGACAGAGGGCAGCCAGAACAGTGAAGGTGTAAGCAATACAGATAACCCAAGATTACTAAAGCTTTAGCTTGGACCAAACAATCAAACAGGTGCCTAAAATCAAAGACCTGAACTCATACCTGGCAGAAGGGCAGGGACAGACTACAGAGCTGTGACTACATCACGAGATACAGGCACACGCACCCTACACCAGATGGAGCTCATGACAAGGGCTCTCACCTCAACAATAAACCTATTCCTACCATGCGCTGGGTACAGACAGCTCAGGGATTACAGGAGCTCTCGAAAGCATGTTACATTTCCTGATAGCTGCTTGGTCTGATTTCGGATGAGGGATTAGCTGGAAACGGGAACTCCTGCTCCCAGCCAGAAGCAGTAAGCCTGCTGCCAGCCTCCACTCCGGCCCAGCCTAAGACTTATCTTTGATTTGTGCGTCCATCTGACCAGATTGCACAGCTTGCTTTGCACGTCAAGTACTTTGCACACTCACAGCCAAAGCAAACTTAGCTCTGTGCAAAAGCAAGATAAGCAGAAGCCCAGAGAGCAGGGCTGAGACTGGGGAAGCCCCGGGGGACGGGCGGCTGGGCTGCAGGACAGAAGCGGAACCGCTGGGAAGGAAAAGAGAGAGGGAAACAAAGGTGGCGGTGGCTGAGTTTGAAATGGGTTGCAAAGCAAGCTTTAGAGATCGTTAATAAGAGAAACTGTATAAACACGGTAAGTTATTTCAAGGCCCCTGAACGCCGGCCTCGTACCGGCCATCTGCCCTGGCGAGATCAGAGGAACCGTTGTTGTTCGCTTATTTCTGCGCCCCTGTATAAAAAGCAGAGCTCTGTTGCCAAGAGGTAGATTCCTCCAGAGCTAATTGGGACTCTCCCGGGGGGCTGGCAATAAAAACCCAGGGCC
>NW_009207906.1:0-1438 GCF_000690835.1 Fulmarus glacialis
CCGCGCTCCCCGCAGCGGGACCTCGGCTCGGCCGGCGGGACGGAGGAGGGAAAAGCGCTTCGTCGTTGGAACATTCAGAACGATTTATTGAAGTCAACCTCAAGCAAAAGTTCAAATCAGTGGAATGTCATTAAAAACCTTTCCAAATTAATCCTCACTGAAGCAAAAACACATCTGAATTCCAAAGTATTTGTAAAATAAAAAAGGCAACATCTCAGTAAATATAATGTACAAAAATTATATGTTCCTACCATCACACACATTCAGTAAGAAGCTAAAATATTACAGGCAATTCTAGATACACTATAACTAGTTGACAGTAAGCTATCTATATACAGGTTAACCAAGCTTTACAGGTTTCACACTATGCAAGAGAACATAGGCCGAACAACAAAACCCCCAAAATATCGTATATCTCAAAGTCTATGCGGCAACATCAAGTCATAATACAGTAATGCCCCAGTGGAACATCGCCAGGGAAATTTAACACTACTTCGTTAGTGTCAAGAGCTTCTAGCCAACTTCCAAAAACTCTTAAGATATCGACTTCAGTGAATATTGATGCTTTGCTATTAAAGACTCGAGTGATTTCGTTAAAATAACATTTCACAGAATCTACAAAGTTTGTTACAGGTAAACAAAGTCTACAGAAATAACGACTCTACAAAGGTCATCCTTACAGATAAAGAGTACATGGGAATGGAAACGGAATCTGCAGGTATCTGTGTTGTGCAACATCACTCGCGGGGAAACAAACGGGTTTCGTTTCTCACAGCAACCCCAGGTATGCGCACACCCTCCGCGGAACAAAAACCCTTATTACCAGACAGCCGAAACAGCAAGTTATCACCTTGTTTTCTGTGGCAACGCGATCGGTTTCTTTGAAAAGGAAAAATGACACCAGAAATGAGATACAGCTCGACCAGTGAAGAGGAAACGTTTTTTTCATGCAGCCTGTTTACAACCCAAAAGCGAGTAAGAACTGCTGGGCAGGGTCCGGCGCCCGGCTGAGCTGGGTGTCTGGGGAGGACACCGCGCAGCCACCGTCCCCCCTGCGCTGGGAGAGGCACTCGCTTCCCCCCGGCTGCTGGTACCATGGGAAACGGTGAGTGAGCGAATGGCTTTGGCAAATTCATACGCGTTTTCCCTTTTTGATTTCACATTAATTACGGAAGTCGTCTACGCAAAGCACAGACAGAGTTTCAAATTAACAACTCCCCTCTCTCCAGAGCAGTGAGACAGCCCCTCACAGGGGTAATAAGGACCTGAGCTTGTCACTCAGGAATAGAATATAATAGGAAACAGCTTTTTTTTTTTTCTTTTTTTTGCCCCTTTTTTTTTTCTTTTTTCCTCAGAACAACATTGTGAATACATCCAAAGTGTAGGAGTGTATCATAAGTGCAAATGTTTTTGCTACACAAAGATAAATGGTAGGGAA
>NW_009207906.1:1449-12525 GCF_000690835.1 Fulmarus glacialis
GGAAAACTGAAAGGGACAGCATTACTCCAAGGTTGCCGTCTCTCATGCAACACACTTGAACACACACAAGTCTGAGACAGCTGCTTTGAAAAACTCTCCCATTTGCCATAGATTCACTGTACAGTGGGAGCAGAAAGTAACTTCAGGGAAGTCAAAGACATTTTCAATGCAGTATACAAAAAAAGTTATGTATAAATAAAAAAGCTGTATAAGGAACAGCATTACTCCAAGGTTGCCGTCTCTCATGCAACACACTTGAACACACACAAGTCTGAGACAGCTGCTTTGAAAAACTCTCCCATTTGCCATAGATTCACTGTACAGTGGGAGCAGAAAGTAACTTCAGGGAAGTCAAAGACATTTTCAATGCAGTATACAAAAAAAGTTATGTATAAATAAAAAAGCTGTATAAGGAACCGCAGAGCTTCAAGTACATTAAACCCTGAATTCAATGAGGCAGAGGTTTCAATGTTAAAGTGACTACTTCGTACCAGCGTTGGACATCCCCCCTCCCACCCTCCTCCCCCACCCCACCCACATATTTCTGTAAAGTTTCAATATATACAGATTTTATGCTCATTGTTAATTACGTCTAGTAATTGTGTCTTTCCCATTCTATCCTGAAATTAAGATACAAGACGTTTTTTAGAAGAAAGGCCAAAATTAAACATTCCAGCCCTATTACTCCATTTTAACAGATTCTCTAAGACCATGGTGGTGACCAGAGAAGGTAATTTGCCCACAAAATTGCCTTTAACGTTATCCTTCCTGAGCTGCAAATGCCTTCAACAGTCTACTGACAGGACAAGTCTATACTAATAATCTGAAAGCTACAATAACTAATGCTTGCACCATGTATTTAGAAAATGGTAGTAACCAGCCATTGCACCATTTGGCCATGGTCTGCAGGACATCTGCACTGTGCTAAGGTGCGAACTGTAGAGTAAAAGCTCCAGTAAACAACAAAATCCCGTTAACTTTGCAGAGCAACTGAGACACTGCATGCTATAGAGAGCACACCGGTGACAGAGCTGGAGTCAGGTGTTACCAGAAGCGTGGTGCTATCTCAAAAATTTAAAACAAAAGTAGGGGAAAAGTGTGATGGTGCGTTCCAGTTAAGGAACAACTGACAGTCTTAAACAGCAGATTTAAGTTCTCAACGGAAATCACCAGCAGTTCTGTGGATTTCTTCCAGGCCTCAGCATGAAACGACCAAACTACCCAATATTACTTATCTCATTTTAGAGACCACACAAATTTAATTCAGCAGCTGACTCCCCCTCTGCTGATGCCAATTATCAAAACACAGCTGTGAAATCTTTTCCTTACAAAGGAATTGCATTATTGTTCTATTCAGTTTGCGAAAGTGTGGTTAAAACGCATACTTTAACATTTTCTGTTTGGCATATAGAACAAACCCCCTACAGTTACCAAGATACCTTGAATTAGGTATTTTCTTATCTCAGAATGTTAAAGTTTTTTGAAAGATTCACCTTCTCTCCAACAGTGTGAAATCCAGTTCAGGCTTTTTGTTCATAAGTATGTACTAGTTTATAAACCAATCTCCTATTTTCCCTTTTAAGTCCAAGCCTAGCTGTTGGCTATTATTAATCTTTTTTTGGTGGAAAAAAGGAGCACCTGTAAGAAGTTTGAAAACAAAGTTAACCAAGACATCAAGTGACATGGCACAGGAGTAGCAGCAGGCCTCAATTCACAGTATTTTACAAGTTTTTAAGCCTTCTGTGAACCTTCACATGTTCTGCGAAACTCAGCGCACCGGCACGTCACAGCAGTACGTCTCACGTGGCGACTGATGGTCCACGGCTCTTATCTGCTCCCTGCCATGCCAAACGCTCGTGAGGGCGTTCTGGTGCTACCACACCATTTCCCTCCAGTCAGGAAATCACCATGGACATAGAATGAAAAAAAGCATGTAGGTGCACTCTCACAATAACGTATTTGCAATATTCAGAATGCTCTGACCAAGAGAAAATCATCTGAACATTACCAAGCCTAATAAATAATATAAAGTAAACACATCGGGCCTTACAGACACTGTAGCAAGAGCTATGTTTGGAATTTCTGAAAAGGTTAAACACCCCCAGTAAGAGCTTAAAAAGAGACATTTATCACACAAAATGTTAAGAAAAATAAAATCCTTTTTGTAAATTTTTTTGTAAAAAATACCAAAATATAGCACTGCTTTCAAGCAAGAGTAGTGTTTCAGACATTCACTCTAGTACGGACCACAAGATGAAGTGCTTTATAGATCCATCCTCTGTACCATAAACTGACCCACGAGATATCTGCACAGTTATGCCACCCAAGACACCCACAAGTTTGTAGGAAAGGCATCTGCAGACCGTTCAGAAGATGAACTGCCAGATCAGTTAAATGGCACAGCAGCTGCTTAAAGAGATTGTAGTGTATTTGTAATTATAATTGCACACAAAAAAATTTTCCCCCTGTACATAAATTTGAGGACGAGAAGGACATCAGCCAGAGGCAAGACATGTTCTAAAATCCCACATGTACTTTTTCAGCCTACTACTTTCTTAAACTGAGAAGTCACCATGTTCCTGTAGGTTTATGTAAGCAGTTTTCCAGAGACAAGGTTCTTAATTCTTAATTCAAAGGCTTAGTTTAGCCAGATGCCAGCAACACTTGATATTAATTCTTTTCATTCAGGATTGCTTTCAATACCCATTAGCAAAAAGCTAGCACAAAGTTAGCTAATATCAGTATACAAGTCAAAAGTACACTCTAACTATACCAGGGCAGGGAGAGATGCACAGTGCTTTGTAAGACTGGGGGCTAGGGGAGAAGATTCACCAAAGACTAACTTCAGCCTGGGGGAACTACTTCCCCTAGGCTCCTTGCACAAGAAATGGAGGAGGATAGGTTTTCAAAAGAAAATCTGGAGCAGGAGCCTACCTAAGCCACTTCAAAAGCCTCACTGAAGGAGCCTGTCTCTCTTCTGATTAACAGAGGAAATCCAAGAGAGAACTGTCTCATGAGGCTAAAGTTGGCTGCTGTGAATACGGCCCGTTACCCAGACAGAAAATACCCTGTTCACTGAAGAAGTGCTGAGATTCTTCTTAGCTTCATTAACAATGAAGATTAAGTTAGAAGATCTCTCTCAGCAAAAAAATCTAAACATTCAATCAAAAGAAACATGCACATGGGTCAGATTCCTTAGGCGCTCAAATTTCCTTTGAAGCTAATGGAAGTCTGAGAAGGCGGCAATAAAGAATCACACTAATATAATTGCCATAAAACAAGAGCAGACTTGGCAGATGACAAATACGCACAGAACAATCCTCCATCTACAGAAGTCAGTGGCAGAGCTCCCACTGGCAGGATTAAGACTTCAGTTCTGAGTGTGCTGCAGTATGTGACCAAGGCCGGGAGGCTCTCCTAACTACAAAGGTTTTCCAAATTAGGCGGAATAAAGAAATTACCATTGTGCAATTAAGCTCCTTCTGAATTTCCACCCGTCTGCAAACACCGGTTATAGCTCTCAAGCAAGGAACCATGATTTCTTCCCTCCTTAAACAATGCTAGATCTCGTGTTACAAGCACTTCCAGTAAGTCATACACCTGATTTCTCATAGGAAAAGCTTTACAGTAATATTCATAAGTTAACATGATATATAACCTTCCTTCTCAAAATGCCTTTAAAAATGAGTACTGGAATGGAGGCATTTCAGGGTCACCTGGTCTGAAACCCACATCTGTCTTTACGGCATCTCAATGTTACACAGAGTGGGGAGGCTTTATTCTTTTCATAAACTAGACATAAAAGTTACGTTGGCTTTGCTATTTTGTTTTTAAAGACACGTTGACTGATCCAAACCAGATCTTCAACACCCTTTAAAAATTAAATAAATAAATATGTTGCTATGCTTTGCTTTCTACACTCAAAGAACATATTTTAAACAGAATATTCTTTTCACTGTCAAAAGGTCTACTTTTTTCTCTGAAGGCCAAGATGTTTCTGGTTTCCAACAGTTAAGAGCTGCTGTAGCACATTCAAGGGTAAAAGAAAGACCAAACAATAAAAAACAAACACCACTGCCTGCTTCTGCTTGCTAAGATTAAATGGTCCCGTTCCCAGTTCACACACGATGGCTCCGATGACAAAGACTGAATGTGTCATAGCAGTCTCTTCAAGTTCATCGCCTGTTTGCCCCTCTTCTCCCCTCCCTTGTTTGTTTTTAACCAAATTCACTCCTTTGCTTCTTCTACAGGATTCTGTGGTTCCAATTTGCACTTTATCTTGCTCCAGTACTCAGGTGCCACAGGAGATTTGGGGTCATGTGCGGAGCAGCAGAGACGGCCATCCAACGCTGATGCCACCAGGGCTCCCTTCTCGTGATCCTTACAGAACGAATGAGGGCAAAACTCACAGAATGAAACTGCAGGATTGCTACAGACGTCGCACTGATGCCACGGACATTCCCACTTTCCTGAGGATGGGAGGGGAAGGGAGAAGAGAGAGACAGGAAGCTGAAATTAGTGCATTTCGGGGACAGCACTGGCCTTTAACCCTTACTCATGTTGTAATTGTTCAGATGAATGCAAAGAAAGTTCAGAAAAATCAGCTCTTACTGTAGTTGCTACTTCTGCTGCTCATTTACAAGAATCTGAGTGGAAACAGTTCTTAGTCATTTTGCATTTTTTAGGCCTCATTTGGCTCAAAACACTGCTGCATGCATAACCGGAGCTTAAAATAGTTAGATCAACCTCCTTTGGCATCAAGACACCCAATGTCCTTGCAAGATGGAGAGTTTGTTTTGTACATTTTTCTGATTTGTGAGCATCTCTTATTGATCTGAATACAGTACTCACTCAGACGGGTATCTCCAAATTAAGTTTTAGTTCAACTGCAGTGTACTTTAATGTAGAAGACTGAATGCATTAGTTTTGAAAAATAAGCGAGAAATGGCTCAGAGAAGAGTAAATTGTGTAAAAATACGTTTGAGCATAAAAAACCCCAGATTGCCCAAACCATTCAGACATGTATTTGTGTGACCATGTGCTGAACTCTCAGACTGCAAAGGTATACTGAACATAGCAAAAAAGGAAAATCAAAAGCTTCTTGCTGCTATGTCGAACGTGAAGTCCCTTTTGGCTGGGTTACTGTTGAGAAAAAGAGAGCACTCTCCTTCACAGGGACATGACCACCACACTGACAGTGTGTGGAGACCTGCATCCCAAAGCGTGAGAAGAGCACCAAGATGGGACTCCAGACCTCTAAGGAAGTTGTAACTAGCCTGTCTGGGCCAGGCTAACCCCCCTCCCCTGAACTTCAAAGAAAAACAAAGCCAAACAAAAAAACCTAACTCAAGTTGCTCTTGGTGCTAAGATGCTATCATTTCTTTCTGCAGCAAATCAGCTATTTTGAGGATAGCTTCCATGTTTCTGGTATGCTGAAAAGGCATGCGAGATTCAACTTCACTCATGGCAGCCTTTTGGTTAATTTAATCATAGACTAATCTAATAATTGGACTTCCAATTATTTTCACCGAAATCTTTGGAATCAGGAAGATTAAAGAGATAAGGACTTTTACAAAATCCTGCAATCGGATTAAGATGTTGTATTGCTGAATTATTTGAGCCCTGGCTACAAAAAACTATGCCTTAACATGGAAAAAGTCAAATGGAAGATAGGTGCCATCAGGATACAGTAGATAATTTAAACACATTTACTGATTAATCGAGCCCTACACATCATGCGTGCTGTGTCAGTGGCTTGAACTGTCATTTGACTTGCGCTTGGTGACCTTGGGACATCAAGATGATGCTTATATTTCAATCAAAATAAGAAGAGGAAATTTGATCTAAGAGAGATGCAACAAGAACAACATTAAAAAGTATTACAATTACTCTGTCCATCAGTTCTCATTTAGGAACACTGCCATCTGATGCATTTCTAAAAATGAGTGGTATTGCAAAAGCAAATACGCTGCATTTAATGTAAATGAATACTGCATTTCAGCTCAAACATTGTCTTGCTGCAGGAAGGAAAAGATGAATAGGAAGCCATACGATTGCTCTTACCAAAAGGTGGTTGAGTCAGGTTAAGGCATAGGAGGTGGTATGCTTTGGGACAGTCCTTTTTATCACACATGACTAGTTCTCCCCCATCTCCACACTGGAAACAGTTGTCTTCATGCATCTGTTTCTGTTCTGTTTTTATTTTCCGTTTCTTCTGCTTTAATTTTGCATTCTTCACCTTCTCTTCATTTGCCGTTGCAAATGCTGTCTAGCAATTACAAAGATCACAGCATACCATCACTTTATAAACCCCTTGCATTAAAATTAATTTAATCAACTTTGGGTTATTATTTGCATGAACTATGCTTAAATTAAATCCACTAAAAAAAGTTTTCAAGCTATAAAAGCCAGAAATGCCCATCCACATGTATCTGAATTAACACAATTTGGTAAATTAACTTCACCCTAGACACAATAGCACTACTGCGCATAACCGTAAAATCTTTAGAGACTTTCAAGGGTGGAGAGTATTACATAGACTGAAGTAAAAAGTTAAATAAAACAAAAACCTCTCTTTGCCCTACTCTCAGTAGATCTCTGATTTTGGGAAGAGAAGCTTCAATTTTCATCCATGTACCTTTGGACGCACTCCTAGGAAACCACTGCAGTTTTCTGCTCCACAGTGACATTCGGTCCTACCATTGCCCAGGCAATCCAAATTGTAATTAAATGTTAACTCCATTCCTAAAATTTAAAGAAAAACAATTCACCCACACAGACACTGAGGAAAGACAGGCTTGTGACAATGACATTTCATTAGCATTTATCTCTTCATAGTCTCTGACTTCTAGCAGCAATATGTTTTAAAAGGGCAAGCTTGAAATAGTGCATTGATTTCATAAACTTTGAAAGTAGCAAATTCTGCCTAGATCAGACTTAAGTAGCAGCTACACCATCATACAGACCCAGTTAAAATGACAGATCAGGTAGAACACTTAACATGGAAAGATAATACCACAGCAGACAAATATTGGCGAAAGCATCAATGCTATGGTAAGCGTTTACACAACACAGAGTTAACATTGCACTTAGCAGCAAATCCTGTAGTTAGCTTTAACAGTAGCTTTCAGCTATTTCTAACTATAAGATCCCTGCTAAAACTAGAACTCAAATATTTGTCTCCACTCCAATGAATGACAAAGATCCTATAAATGTCACTGGTATTAAGTAACTTCAGAGAAAAAAAACATGGCCAAGTTAGGAATTTAGCCATTTCAAGATAAAAGTATACATGCAAAATAGTGCCATCTTTTTACCTGCAGGAATATCACAAAGAGCAAACAGTCCAACTCTAATGTCACCATTCACTGTCCATTTCTGTGTTTCACAGTTTGGATTACAACTATGGTTCATAAAACGAGAATAATTCCCCTTTGGGCCAGCATCTATTATCCGGTCCTTCAAATAAAAAGACAAAGACATATTTAGTACTTACAAACAAAAAAAGGTTTCCTAAAAATGGCTAAGGCAGCAAAAAATATGCTTAATTTAAATTAGTTAAAAGTGGTAAGTTTTCCCCGCAGAGTTAGTTTTATGAAAAAGTGTCTGAATATTTGTGCTTACAGAAGTGAAATAGGCACAGAGTGCATAACCTAAGATACAGGCTGTTTCATCTCTTTGCCCATTCCATTAAAGAGAAACACTGGAGTGTCGGTAGGAGGATAACATCAAACATGGAATGATGCTTCTGCCAGCATTTTGCCCCTAGTTTCAACCCTAAACAGTTTACGTTGAACAAGACATAATATTTACCTTTGTTACAGTTAACATATAAAAATTGGTTACGCTGTTTTCATGTGCACGTTTGATCCGCAATCTGCACTCTTCTTCGTCAATTAGCTCACCAACATATTCATTCACAAATTCACCCTGAAAAGTAAAGGAAAACAAAAATAAGAAATCCATGCTTACTACTTCTTATGGTTATAAAGGGAAGCAGCCCAGAAGAAAGCACTTCCTATAAAAATATACTCTAATCATCACAAAAAGCATTAAACTTTAACCATCTAGTAGGCAAGATGTGAATATATGCACCAGGTATTTGTTGTCTAAGCAATAAGCCCACTCAAAATAAAAAGGCAGCAGAGCCAAGCACTGTTTCTGTATTCACTACACAAGCCACACTTGTCAGTTCTCTAGAATCCTTTGAAGTTTCATGCTTTCTTTTAAAAAGGACAATGAGACAATATTCATAGACTCCTAAGGAAACATGAACTATTACAATGGCAAGTATTTTCACTACATACTTCTCTTTTATTATGACTTTTAATAGTCAATAAACTCAGAACATTTGCAGTAACAAAGTTTTAAGGAAACACAGATTATACAAAAATTGTAAATTTAAAAAAATTAATCGCTAAAAAACATGTTTAAAAGTAGCCCTCCAGGCCAACAGAGTGTTCCCAAATTTTACCTAAGGGAATTCAGAAGAGCTGGGATGTGATTGATACCTTGATACAAGGGAGTCAATATGCAGCACTCTGAGCATCACTTGATATCAAGACAGCCAGTTGCTGATGGTTTAAAACACTGTTAAAAAAATAGCTATTTGAAATACTCAAATTCAAGTGTCCAACAAGCACCTGGTATTTCAAGAAAAATTCTTGTAATGTACAGTACCAACATGTTCACAAGCACTACCCTGTCAGCTGTGCTCAGGGCAGATGCCTGGGCAAGTGACTCCTGAGATGCCCTGAAGGATGCGACGGGGCTCCAGGCAGCAACGCCTGTCCCTGCGTGCCCTCGCCCGCTGCTGTCACAACCCAAACATGAATGAAGAAAGTGGTAAATGAAAGGGGTAAGGATGGAAATCAGGCAATTCGGGTCACGTTTCTGAGAGGCAAGTCACCTAAGTGACTGAGAAGCCTGGCACTCATTAAGACTGATTTACAGTTTGGAATAGTCTGATTTTATCTAACCCACACGTTCATTTGATAAAAATCACTTAGATGCTTCTGAAAATTTTAGCCAAAATCAAAGGGAAAAAACCAAAGTCCCTTCACTGCCAAGTTGCTTTCAGTTCAGCCTGTGTGTTTGGGAACACCTGGACAACTCAACAGAACCACCAACAGTTTTCAGTAAAGCTCTTACAGGACACAAATGCATTTATAAAGTTTGCATATTAAATTCACAGGAACTCTACAATAAATAAACCCAAAACCCGCTATAAAAATTCACCAGGTACTTGGGACAGGAATAATTGTAGTGTACTGAAAGGTTTTTAAACACAGCTTTCCCCCCCACTATTCCTCTAGCTACCTGTTGTCACATCACTCAGGTGTGCACAGGTTGAAAAAAGTCCCAAAGACAGTCAGAAGTTTCCACCTATAACCGATGGATTGGTTAATGGCATCCTCACTAAAACCTGTCAGTTAAAACACCTCCAATATCACGCTACTTACATGCATGCTTGTCACAAACCGCTACATAATATTTCTTCATCTCAGGTTTCTAGAGACTGTAAACTACATTTTAAAAAGTCTAGTAAAAATGGAAAAAGCAAAGAATTCACAGTTGAAATTACTATACATAAGCCCAAAGCTTTCATCTTGACATTGCAGGACCTCTTCAGTGGATTATCCTACACACTACCTGTGCATAAAAGTTAAACGCCACATTGCTTAATAGTGAAAGAATCAACTCAGGATCTCTTTGCTTTTTCTACACTTTCTGATTACACTGGAAGCTAAACACGTCATCCCACAGTGATCATTCAATCCAAAACGTCACAGCAGAATTTCCAGTCTGGAGTGCAGCCACCTTTTCACTACACAGCAGAGCGGTGTAATCCTCACATCAAGTTCCAGTCCACCAAAACTACGGCCTGTTTCCTCGTGATGAGAAGCTCCAGGATATTGTTGTTGTTAAGATGAGTACAAATTCAAACTGAAGAAAATATGAAGGCAACCAAGAGCAAAAGAGTTCTCTAGAGCAGAGTCTTGAGACAAAAACAACTTGTCCTGAAGTCTTAAAGTGTCCAATTCCATCCATGGCCATAACGGCATCTTCTACTCTTCAGGTATGCTCAGCCATCTTCTTGTTCAGAAACAACGAAGCCTGCATGAGTAAGAGCAAAACACACATCTGTCCATCAGATCCATTCCTCCGCCTGGCAAGTTAAAGCAGAGGTGAAATCCAGGCCAATCATCCTCATGCTTCGCTCGAAGTACAGCAAGACTGCAATCCAGCTAGAGGAGGATTCTCACACTTAGATGTGCAGTGTAAGATTGTGTTTTTCTGTATCAACGGTTGCGTATCCCACCTGAATCCCAGACAATGCTGTATCCCCAGCAATACAGTGTGTGGCGATACAGTGTAAAGGAAAACCAAAGTGATCCACATCCAATGACTTTCTGACAGTCAGGGAAGAATATTCCCATTCCCTCACCTCACTGACTGCACCCACTGATACTCTAAAAGACGGCAGCCATTCTAGTATTTAAGCGAAAGTCTGTAGCATTTCCTGAGGCTACTCAGTCCTTGCTACTTTTTGTTACAACAGCAGCATCGTTTCCATCAACAGAAATTTCTGTATCTTCATTATTCTTCTCTGCCTTCTGGAACTTCTAAGAATCTTTAAAGTTTGTTGTCCAATGCAGCCTGATCACCTCAAGCATTTCATTAATCCCCTGAGAATTCTTCTGAAACAAATCCAGGCTGAAGAGTTGAACGCCAGGAGGGTGAGAAAGCTGACTCGTTACCAGACGTCTGTAAGACCAATACCGCAAACTCCCCGACTCGAAGCAACCCGCTAACGAGAAAATGCCGTCAGCATGTTGCTGTGTAACAGTGTAAAAAGATAAGGCAAAAGGAAAGACTTAAGAATAACCCCCTGGAAAAGGGGCTCACAATCCAAGCCGAGTCCACCCACCCTTTGAGCTTCTCTCATATTTTGTGATTGTCATTTGCTGGCTTATGATAAGGACGAGGGGAAGAAAAGGAAAAAAAGAGAAAAACCAGGAGACTTATTTTGCCAGCCCTCTAAGATTTCATCACCTTCAATGGCCTTATTTAGGG
>NW_009207906.1:12595-48747 GCF_000690835.1 Fulmarus glacialis
TCTTTCCCTCCACCAACAGAATTCACAAAATCACAAGCACCTGGAACTAGCTTTTCTTCTGTAAGTATCAAGGTTAAGATGCTTCTGTCAAAACAGCCAAGCAGATTTCACCATTACTGCTTCACCTACAGAAGTTTCATGCCTTTTTAACACAAAGCATTTACTTGCAAGCGCTGCAATTTCTGTATGCGTTTGCTTAAGGTACTCAGAGTTGCAGTGTTTTCACATAAAACCACACTGATGGCTATCACAACCTTTGTCCTTTGTAATTCTACCTTTTTAATGCTCCTTTTTGTCCTGAGACCCCATCCACGTCGATCAGTTTTTATGATTTCAGCATCAGGGTAGAGTCTTTTGGTGAAACACTGGTTCTGACATCGCTCTCCCGCCGGGCACACCTGGGGATGGCACTCATACTGCAGCATCCTGTTCAGACACTCTGATTCCAGCCCACAGGGGTTCTCGTCCGATGGCTTGCAGTTACAGCGAGGGATTTCTGACAGATCAGCTACCTGAATCTGAACCTTCCCTATTACCTTGTTGGACTGTGGAACAAAGGAAAAAAAAGAGTAAATGAAGATGACAACGAACACAAACTTTTGTGTTCTGTTGTGAAGAACACAAACTCAACAGCTTTATTGGAGGCCAATCATCAACTGACACAAGAAGGCAAGAAAATCATGATTACGTCATTATTTTTCTTCTAGACCCTTTTGAAGGATAGTGTGTCACAACAAGTATTCTTCCTGCAATTCAGAAGCAGACGCATGCACTTTTACAGATGGCATCTGTTGCCACTCAGCTGCCAACTTCACTGGGGACAGAACACTGTTCACAGAAGCCAGCAGTAAGCAATTTAAGTGAAGAACATTAAAAGTCGTGACTTCAGACAGTACAGCATGAGTCTCTCCTCAGTAAAATTATTGGTTCAGGAACTCAAAGCACACAAAGTTTATCAAGCACACTTGATAAACACTGGGCTTTCTTCCAACTGAAACTAAAAACATCAAAGAAACAACACCAAGCCCTATGTGTCCAAAATTGCTGGCAAGAGTTAGACTCTGCAGCAGAATGAGCAGTCGGTATTCCTACTAATATTGAGTTCAGTGTTAACAAAGTTTAGTAAGTTGTAATAGCCAGCATGTATCTAAGACACATGACATGAGCTTGCAGCCAGCAAAATTCCACCTTAGGTAAAACTGTTCTTCAACTGTTAACTGTCTTTCACAAATACTCTGCTAAAAGAATGTTTTATGGTACTGTAAGACAGAACAAAAGATTCTTGAAAAGAACAGCAAAATAATTTATTTAAATTTCCTTAAGCTTGAATTGTTGCAAATACTGGTTTAATACATAGCTCACCAAAGCACACAATAAAAATAGGAAAAGAAAGACGGCAACTCACTTTAATGTGTTTATAAGGTGGAGGTTTCCTTGAATTCCTTTCAATTTCTAATGCCTCTTTGCTTTCTCTTTGTGCTTTCAGCTCCTGGAAGCGCTTTGCAGCTTCTTCAAGTGCTGTGCAAGGGAGTTCAAAATAGAAAGCAATTAGCACCAGCTGCTGTTAAGCAAATATACACATGTATGTATTTAGGTTTTTTATCTTTTTTAAAGATAGGAATAGAACTCTATAAACAAAAACGCAAGCTAAAAACGAGTTATTGCAGTATATCATGAATCTATCATCAGGTACTTTTCAGTAGGTACGGAGATACTGAACAATGATCCCATGCAGCAGAGCCCAAGCTCCATCTTAACACTTCCCAGTTTGTGGAAGAGTTGAACTTGCCCACAACAATACACAATGAGTAGGCACTTAAAGAAACATATTTTTATCTGTAGTCAAGGGATCTGCATAATGTTTGCAATTTTACGTGAACACAGAACACTAGTCACAAAATATTCCCATGCAGCTTAAGTGGTGATGGAGACACAAACACGTGGAATTTTTGTCATAAACCACTATAAACTTCGTTTGATTTTACCTTTCTTGAAGGTCTTGTTAATACTAGTTTGCCCCTCAGCAAAGCTTTTATCTCCTTCAACATAAGGGAAAACTCTGCCCTGGTGTACCCAATAGTAGTCATGTGAACCAAAGAAAAATACTGGGAAGTCCCCGATATCATGTTTGAGGCCCTGTATGTTGAGAGGCACAGACCTGGGATTGCAGATCTCTGCTGGCCACCACCTGAAAAGTAGGGGGGAAAAAGAAAAAAAAGAAGAATATAAGTTCCTTGACCTATAGCCTTAGCTTCTGAGTTTGCCTAACTGGACTGAGAAATAAAAGCCAGTTTTCCTTTCTTAAAGAAATGAACTCCTTCCTTACGCAATCAAGTCTCCCTTTAGCAATACTTGGGAAGCACCATGCAAAACACAAGAAGAGTTCTTATTCCAGATTTCTTCTAAGATCAAAGACTTCTAAGATCACCTATAAATGCTTGTATTCCTGCAGGTGACTAAGAGCAAACACGAGCTAGGACATCTTGGTTCTATAGGACAGCCCCTGGTTTTCCATATCGCTATTACACTCTACAGAGCAAATGTAAGCGCAATCAAGTATCCAACATTGCCTGAAAAAAGCAGGAGAATTTAATTTAAAGGGCAACATCAATGTCTGGCACAAAGTAGATGTATTATTGTATTTCTAGTTCTTGTTTACAAAGACTGAGCTGCTTTGAGTTATCTTCCTGTAATTCTAGAGTACATTAAAAACACCCAAAGCATTAAAAACCAAAAATAGCAAACTTGCCTGTAATTTCCAAGCTTGACCCAAACGATCTGCTTGTAACGTAGCTTCTTGCCAGCTTTACAGTCATTGCAATTCCAGCATCCTTCAGGCATTTCTATGTTGAGACACTCAGGGTGAAAGGAAGCTGGGCAGGATTCACAGCATAACAGTTTTCCACCTTTAAACAAAGAAACCCTGCTTGGTTTATAGAAGTAAGGATTTGATTCCCCCTGTGCACAGCAATTGATGTTCATTTTAAATCATCCATTCTACAATCTCGTTTGCCTCACAGAAAAAAATGGCAAAAGAAAGGGATCAAGTCAAACTTAACAATGTTGGTTAAAAAAGACTGTGCAGTGCAATCACCTAACGTGCAAGTTGTGACTCTTAACTGCATCAAAGATACACAAAAAAGCAGCTGAGTGTTTTTCAAACATGAGGTAAGTTGGCAGGAGAGGCAACATTCCCAAAGAAAGCACTGCATCTGAAAGTAGTGCCATTAGCTTTTATTTCTTTGGTGATGGCCAAAACTTTGGTTTATTTCTTTGGTGATCGCCAAAACAATGATAAATAACCAAATTTTTATGAAACACTTTTTCAATCAACATTGTTATGACTAAATCCCTCAGCAATCAGTTAGTATGCATTAAAAAACCCCACAGCCTATAGGTTGATCAATGCTTTTCTGTACCAAGGACATTATAAAAGAATTGTACTAACTCTGTTTATTCCACAAAAAGAAGTGTTTACCAGTATGAGCACAGTACATAATGCAGAATGAGACACCACACAAGTTGTCGCCATCCCAAAAGTTCCTTTTGCACACAAAGGAAATCTTAGTGCAGTGGTTAACATTAATTTCTGAAGTTTATACTTATTTGGACAAAGTTGTTTTGGCTGGCTTGCATTTTGGCAGATGTATTAAATGTGGAGAGCCACAGCACATCTCTAAGCCACCCTAAGCAAACAAAGCAGCTCATACAATAAGACTTGATACATTACACATATTGTAATATTTTATATATGTACGTATATAAAATATATATATACACATTTTTATAGATATATAAATTTTTAAAAAATTAACAAGTTTTTGTGTCCCAGATGGAAAATCTGGGAGAGACTTGAGAGTATTTAAAGTAATTTTCAAGGACAATAGCAAAAGAAGTGTGAATAGTAACTTTCAAACATTTATCAGAAAATCTTGTCCACCTATAGACTTTCAAAAATGTCATTGCATTAATTGATTGTTGCATGTCACAATAAGCATTCCTTAAACAAATCAGTTGCATGATCAATACTGTATTTCCTCTGATAAAAACAGTAGAAATCCAACCATATGGATTTTCCAGAGCTCCCCAAACCCATAATAAAATTTTAACTTTTAAAATATTTTTTTGCAGATGTTATTTCAGAGGAAATACAGACCCAGTGTAAATTACTGAAACATTATCCAACATGGTAAAATGCCAAGAGATGCAAAAATCAAACAAAATCAAACACAAAACTTTCAGTGCTAAGCAAGAAAAAAAAAACCAACACTTTGCTCTCAGGATGCATTAGTAAGATATTGCTCAAGCTAAGCAGAGGGCTCAAAATAATTTTTGTTTTCAGGAATTACAGGAACTACTGAAAGCCATCAATCTAGCAACGTTCAAAATAACCTAACTTTAGAATGGTTAATTGGGCACCGTTTCTGAACACTCTCGGGAAATCAAATTTCTGTGGGGAATAAAATATTACATCTGAGTATTTTATACAGACAACAGTGATCTCCCCGTAAGGTATTCTGAGATGCTACAGCACCACCCACACCAGAATAAAACGATCTCTCTCTCCCGGAGCTGCAGGTTTTCTGCAGAGGACAGAAAGCATCTCCTGCCACTCCTACAGGCAGCACTGCTTCAGAAAGCGAGTACCCGTCCCGTGAGGAGGGGAAGGAGCGCTGGCTGTCCCATGCTGGCGGAGGTGGAACACGAGGCCCAAGGACTAGTGGACACATACGCAGGCAAAACCTCGCTGCCTCCCCCCTTCGGACATCCTCTGGATGGCAACAGGACCCACCCACGTTCAACCTGAAACATCCTTTTTCTCTCAGGCTCTGCATAAGCTACCTAAAAGATCTGAAACAGAACATCCCCCCTCTTCTTCCATATATAAAATCAATTTAAGAAGCTGTTTTACATCATCCTGGTAAGTACTGAACTGCAACAATATCAAGCTCTATTTGCCACCTCTTCACATTACTGTGTAAATAGCTTTCCTGAAGCTGGAATAGCCTAGGCCAGATAAAAAGTGATTTAACCTCTTTCAAGGAGAATTTAGTGACAGTAATTATTTTAAGCCCTTTTGTAATAAAAAAATTGCCAACAACATGAATACACGCTCACAATAATCAATGAGTGAAGTTTACTGAAAAGCAATTAAGTGGTGCTTGACAAGCAGACATTTCTTGTTTGATTTAAAGAGAGAGAAATAATAGAAAAAGTGAAAGTAAATTAAAGAGAAAGAAACTATTTTGGTTACCTTTCTCACATTTCTTTTTGGAAGCTGACGAAGGAGGAGGAATCATAGGTAATTTCATCAACTCAGCACGATTTGATTCATTCAGTAGGTAGTGGGACTTATAGGCATATGAACTGAACAGGGGGTCTGAATGATCCTGCACTACCAACCCTATACGAAACAAACAGAAAGAGATGAGTTGCAATGAAACTACCCATGATTCCATAAAGGAGAAAATAAAATAAATCGAATGAACACCTCTAATGCATTTATGCGTGAATGAAAAAAAGATAAAATGAAGAAAAAGAAAAGTCTGACAGAAAGTTTCTTCACTAAGAAAGAGGTTATGTGTTTGAGAGACTAAATTAAAATGTAACTGGAAAAATCTATGATGAATAAGCTGCTTCTAAGTGGAATTTCAATTGTGCTTTTACCCTTAATTTGTGCATTTATAGAAAAGCACAAGAAAAGCAACCAATTTTGTATCTGTGTGAACCACCCTCCCTCCCAAATGAAGAAAGCAAGCTAATGTGAAGAGCGGGGGGATGATGGTCACTGCATCAAAGGTCATGCTGTTAGTTGGGGCCACAAACTGAAAAAGCAGACGTTGTACACAAGAACTCACCATCCCACTTACTACAAATCTATCTCTAAGATCTTATCTATGAAAGTGTTTTGCCTTTATAATTGTATTGGATAAAAATAACAAGGGGAGTCATTGATTCTGCAAGGTACCAGAGGGGAAAGAACGGATGAAAGTTCTGCCCTATGCCATTTGTTTTTAAGTAAAGCTCCACCAACCCTGCCCTCCCACAGCTACCAAATTAAACACTTTGGAGCAGTCAAGCACTCTGTTCTCCTATATGTGTTTATTTCAAACAATGTGTGTGCACTTCTCTGACTTTCTCCACGAAGAAGAGTTTTTCCTCATTGCTCCAAAGAGCCAGGCAGCCCAGGTGAGAGCCCCACAGCTACAGATCAGAAGCATGTGGCCAGTAATTCATGGGAGGAGCAGAGCAACTGAGACCCAAAGAAGCAGGAAAGATGAGCTACCAAGATAGCCCCCAATTCTTTCCCTTGTGGGACACACGCAGAGCTGAGTGCTGTAGAGAAGCTTTTGAACCAGGGTGCCCAAAAAACTGGCGTAAGGAGAACGGCGTCAGCCTA
The DNA here is from genome assembly GCF_000690835.1 of Fulmarus glacialis. Lineage (NCBI taxonomy): Eukaryota > Metazoa > Chordata > Aves > Procellariiformes > Procellariidae > Fulmarus > Fulmarus glacialis. The sequence goes on from NW_009207906.1 coordinate 18,996, forward strand.
CCTGGAAAGCACGTCCTCAGGAGGATTCATAAAACAAGTATGACCTACACATGCAATTATGTGAACTATAATGTGCTTAATGAAGGATATTTCAGGAAGGTGAATAAGAAGTCTTAAAATACATCGTATTTCAAATACCTCATGATAAGCAAGTTTGTATATTTTATAGATTGTCTCATATCTACATTTTCTCACTTCAGTAATGTTTTGCACCTAAATACAAAGTTTCTCCTTCTGATATCAACTAAAACTAATTAAGTAACCATTCTCACATACAGATGCCCAAGTATTTCTAAAGCATTCAGTTCCCCGTTTCTTTCTGAGCAGGTACTCTCAGTGCTCCTGTGACAGATGCTGTCCTCACCTTATGTCCCTCATGCTGACCACATATGACTAGACAGGACTCAATTCAACCCATCCGGGGGAGTTTGCTAAATGTAAACCTCGCACAATCTTTCTTCGGTGAACCACACTGGCTCCTGATTCCAGCTATGCCTAGTAGAAACAAACCCCACAAAAATTTTCTAGAAGAACAAGTACATAGTTGCTGTAAAATACAGAGGATTCAGTCAGTGGTAGCGGTTTGTAACTTTTCAAGTTCTCATAACTAAGACTCAGTGAATATACAGGACAGGAAATTCCATCTGCTGGGGTTCAGAGGTTACTTATATTGCCAGAAGAAAATACAGACTTCTGATGAAACTAGATTCAGGTATAAACAGAATTACTAAAACAATGTCAAATGGGGGGAGGGGGGAAGAAAAAAAAAAAAAGAAAAAAAAAACATGAAAATTTTCTTATGCACTTCATTTATTTTTTAGAAATAAACGCAGGTCCGCATCTTCAGCAAGCATAAGACTCCCTTACTGTAATTCCATTTTGGAATCCTACTCCTAAATTCTGATTTCTGTGCCATATACATAAGATGGATGCCAAATAGCAGGTATTCCTTTTCATAAAGCTTTTAAATAGGTTCGACCCAAGAGAAGTAGGAGGCCTCTATTTTACACCTTTGTGTCACAGAGTAAGTAGCCAAAACTTGGAGAAAAAATTCCCAAGGAGATTCACCTTCATATGTATCTGTAACAAACTACTGCAGATTTATAATCTGGAATAGGTTCTTCTATGATATTTGAACCTTAAGTCAGCTTCAGGCATCTGTAGTAGCTGGCCACAGGGTTAATAAAGTACAACTTCAAACTTAGCTGTTTTGTATCATGCAATGTATTTTGATACTACAGTTTAATAGCGTTTTGAAATTGGTAGAAAACAAAATATTTAGGATAAATCCAACGGCAGAAGCCTGCCATTGCTTTCCATTCACACCTTAGTACAAACACAGCTTTCATAATCGAGATCAGCGACGTTCGCATTAGTGCGGTTCTCTAATGGCTAAGATCCTATGACCTACCTCATGTAGGAGCAGAACAGCAGGACAAGACATCATCCTACCATACAGAATTCTTCACGTTAATACTTACAGGGGCAGACTAAAGCCACCGTTGGACCTTGCCAAGAGACATTTCTAATCTGACATTCAAACCAGGGAAGATCCACAGAAACTCTTCTGTCATAAACCTATATCTGATCCTGGTACCAGACTGACTCCGGACAACTGAGATAAAAAACATAAAACCAAAGTGCTGAAAATATTATGGAACTGCTCTATCTACCACAAAAATTGTTTTTAATGATTTTACTCTAGCTCTAGAAAACAAACAACTTCTTTCCGCTTATTTATGTTGGGCTTTTGGATGTAACTGTTGGTTAAGTTAATAATGTTGAAGGACAGGTATTCGTTTTTCTCGGAGTTCACACCTGATGCAGAATGCCCCAAAGGATCTATCTGCTAACAGAATGCTACATCACACATTTTCAGCTAGCTCTATTTCAAAGACACAGCAACTGGTTTGGTATCATTGTTCAGACTGTGCATCTGTATGTGTAATAATACTATCAACCAAAATTAAACACAAAACATATACAAGGCTACCTAAAAACCTAAAATAGAAGAGCATAAAGACACATACAATGTCAAATTTGCATGTGTCCATTTATGCAATGCTGCTGTGATTCACACCACGCATATCCTGTTTTGGGGTGGCCCCAAAATGTTTAAACAAGCCCACAAAAGGAGAAACATTGACCCTTGTTGTAAACATCTTTTTACATATTTGGAGGACCTTTTCTAAAGCTTACTGTTTCTCTCTGAGCTTCTGTTTTTTTTATTTTATTTTATTTTAAACTTGATTCTTTGTGATGGCTCCTAAATTACTTGGAAATGAGGAAAGGGGAAGAAAGGAGAGAGGTAGAAAGCAAATTTTTCTGGCACCATTTTTCCCTTCCTATTCAAAGGTCTTTAATTACTACTCTGCTCTTCCAAATTCAAGGCAATCTTTCCCATTCTAAACCTCCAACTGAATGAACACAAGTGAAAACAAGTAACTTCAGGATTCATCTCATTTTCATTTCCTTATTAGTGACTTTCAAAGCTACTAAAAAGAATACATCCAACGTAAACTTTTGAAATACTGTATAAGATACATATTATTCTTCAAACACCTAACTGTGTCACTTTGATTAATCTGAGAGAATAATGGTATTTTTGCATTGTGCCACTAAAGCAACCGATGCACCAAAACTTTTCAACCTGCTATCTGGCAGAACACTAGTGACTTAAGAGCCATAAAAGTAACAAGTGGAAAAAAAAGAAAAAAAGGAAAAAGAGAAAAAAAAAAAAAGAGAACTTTGGCATATGGAAAATCGCAGCATGAAACTTGTTTATACGGTATTGTAAATGTTTTTCTTTCAAAGTTCTCAAATGTGATGGTAGTTATAAATTAAAATGAATTTTTCTAGTTCATGAGTAAATCCTACCTTTTAGCCTTAAAAATTTAAACAGTTTTAAGTTTGTGAGTGGTGAAAGAATCCCCTTCTGCTTAACAGACAGTGAATAATAACACAGCATCCATTCTCAGCTTGCAATGGCTGGAATTGGGGGCTCGGCATCCACTTTTTCCTACTGGCAACACAAGTAGGCCTTCTGAGTACCTATCGCTGTTTCTGAGTATCAAATATTACGGACCAAAATAGCAAGTGGAAGTCTCATGAGAACTGTTGACCAAAAAAAAAAAAAAAAAAAAAAAAAAAAAAAATCACAGGCAGCATTTAAATCCCAGAGAGCCCTAAGGGAGTTTTTCTTTACGAAATACATTACTTTCATCACTAAACTGCACAAGTGACCACAGAAGAACTATAAAACAGGGGAAAAAACAAGTGTGCTCACCTCTTGCACAAACGAAACAAAAGCCTACATTTACAGCTGATGAGGAGTGATTCCTTTTGGAATGGTTACTACAGATGAGAATGTGGGATGACACAAACAAGCTTCCTGCAGCAATACAGCCATCTCCTGAGTGATAGGCAATGGGACATCTGAAACATCTCACCATGCGACCTGTTTAATATAAACGCAGAAAAATGCACCGTGTCACCCTGGAGTCAGGCTATGGTAGAAGACACCACAGACAGATGCAAGGCTGATTTTTATTCCAATCAGAGTATTAAATTTAAAAGAAACATTTACATCTTTAAAAAAGAAGTTTCACAAAAGTTAAGAGTTAACTTTCACTTCAAAACTGTTAAGAAAAAAATACATGGTTTCAATCATTCAATCATTCTAGAGTCTACTTGTTTTGTTTAAATATTTTGGTTAATTTCTAAAAGGATTCTTTTTGTCTTGAAAAATAATTATTCTAAAGGCCACTACCAATTGTCTTTTAAAAAACCCCTTCCTCGGCCTTGCACTACTAACCCTTGGCTCCCATTAAACCCAGCAACAAAAGATGACTTTAGTGTTGCGGATCCAGTTATACTTAGACAGCGGTCTCAGGCTGCTAGCTGTTTTCCCACCCACGACAGATTTAAGTTAATGACCTCACTGAGGAGGAACCCTTGTTCCTTGCTGCACACCGCATTACAGAAGGTAGAGTTATATTCATCGTTATTGCAATGAACACATTTGAGTTTCCTCCTGCTGTTGAAAGCCAGCTCTATTCTCACCTTTGCTTGCTTTATGAATATCCTTATCCATCGAGCAGGCAGTACAGCAATGCTGCGGGCAACGAAATCCTCGTGACTCGAACAGAGCAGTGGCAAACTTGCGAACACAGGCCTCATGATAAAATTTACCACACGTGTTGACGGAACAGCGCTTCACATCTTTGCCAGGAAGTTTGCATGAAAAGCATGTATGTTCTCCTTGTAAAAGAAGGAATAAGGAAGCCCAACTGTAACAGCCAATACTTTGAGATACAAGTGTTGTTAAAAAAAATTCTGAAGCAAACAGAGTTACGCTGGTTTGAGCAATAAGGCTCCTTCCCTTCAAACAGGTAAGCTGGTTACTATAATCCACAATAACTATGTAATTGCTGTTAACATAAAAGTCCCTTATGCTGAGTAAAACCCTGAACAGTTTATTACTTTTTCTTACCAGATACTTGCTAAGTGGAAAATGAGAATCTGGCCTCAGAGGTTAAAAAAGTAATAGAATAACCCAAACACACTCCCAAAATCTGGAACCTTACCATCTCAGTTTATTCTGACCAGAACACATCTCCTCAGCAAAGTGGGAAATCCCTCCCCTTTTTTCAGACACAGGAACACACTCACCGTTTTTACACTCAGTGCAGATGAACTTCTCATCGGGCATTGACTTCAGGCCAAGACACTCCACATGAAAGACGCTGCAACACTCGCCCTCGCAGGACACCAGAGACTCGCCAGAGCTCTCGCAGATCTTAAACAAACAGACAGCTAGTCAGAGAACAAAGGGTACCTGACATACTTAAATGCAAATGACTACCAGATGTTAACAAAGAATAGAAACTGGCTGAAATCTCTTCACGGCTAAGATAAGGCAGGAGAACTGGCCTACATCCCACAGCAGACCTGGTAAGGCTTTAGGCTGAAGACAATCCCAGCACTTTCTGCATCTTGCTCTCATAACAGCGCGAGCCTGGACAGAGATAGGAGAGGCCCCACAGGATCCATCTGGACTCCTTGTTTTCTCACGCACCTGAAGAGCACGAGCAGCTTGTTCCCTTACTATCGACCAGGAAAGCGGTCAGAGGATCTTCTCTCCAAAATACCGGAAAATTCTCATTCTACCCTATCCTGAAAGGCCATCTGAACTCTTCGAATGGAGCCGAAAATGGCATCTACTTTTTCTACTTATGCTAGCAGGTATGGATTAGATACCACTTTCTAGCTTTTGAGCTTTCAACATGCAGGAGGGCTTAGGAATCACTTCCAGAGCATAAAAACTCCTAAAAGCCTTGGTATTTTATCAGAGATGTCGAATTATGAGACACGGTTAAAACAAAGTAGTGTAATTTGAAAAGTCTGTCAGCTCAAACTAACAGAAATGGATGATACATCTATAGTATTCATTTCTTTACAGTACAATCATTTACCTGACAAACAGTGTCTTTTTTATTTGTTCCAGTTCCTCTCCTGGATAAGCTAGAGTCTACCGACTGCACATCAGAAGCATCAGCATCGGCAGTAGCTGATGGGCTGTCTGAACGTTTTCCAAAACTACCCTACAAAGAGGAAAAATCCAAGGCACTCAAACAAGACACTTGCAAAGGATAACCACATTCTGAAAAAAACAGTTAAGTCACCACTGATTAAAAGATCATTCAATATGTCAAGAGATACAAAGGTCCTTGAAAGTTGTTGAACTTCATTACAATGATACAAAGAGTGCTGCCTTCTTGACATATCTTTTACCTGTACAAGCAAAAAACCGTAAAGATACCTATTTTACTTTTTCCAGACACCTCTCAATTTTACACCAAAACACGGCGGCATTTCCCAATTCCCAAAGAATCTAACAACCTTCCAAAACCCAAACCGAGTCAGTGATCTAAACCAATGTTTTGTCAAAGAAGTAGGAAAATTTGTAAAGACGACTGTATCTTTTTTTATATCAATATAATGGAGGGGATTAGAAAGAAAAAGACTAGGCTTTATTTTTTAGACAATAAAAGACATGAAGTTTGTAGAAAATACAGTGTTCACATATTTAGCAATATGCAACTGAAAAGCCTATTATACTGACAGATTAAACGAACAAGTCCCTGTGAGAAACAATATGCCTTTACCTGTAAATCATTAAGTCCTCTTGAATCAGAGTCAGATGTATCTCTGTAAGCTGAGCTAGTCAGTTCTACATCAGTTGAGGCACGACTCCTTTTCTTTAAAGGTTTACAAGAATCTGAAATCTCGCTGGCACCTTAACACAACATACTAAAATTAGTTTTAATGTATGTTCAACTTTTTTGCTTAAAATTATTAAAGGAAAAAAAGACGAGAGACAGCCTGAAACTGTACTTTATTTGCTAGCCTTAATTTTCAGTTGGCAACTTTAATACTGGTTTAATTCTTCCCGAAAAGCTAATTAACTGAAAACCACCTTAGGAAGATCTTTTGACAAAACTTGTGAACGTGCTGACATAGTGGAGGCAGCTACTACCGTTAGGAAATTATTTCTTCATCATTCATCTTAAAATATGGCTAAGCAAAGACTTTTTTAATTAAGAAATGTCCAGAAGAAGGACTTATATCATCTGCTTACGGCACATTAACGCTATCCTTCCAACTAGCAATGCACAAACAAACAACAACAAAAAAAAACAGAAAACCCTCACAAGAGAAATTAAGATCAGCATCTGTCATGTTCATCACCAGAAAGCGTTAAGACCTCTGCAGTTACAGAACGAAAACCATTGCCGAAGTGTGATGAGTGAGGAACTTTTAATAAAGTTTATTTTCGTGTGTAACTCACCTTTCTGCAATCCTGTCTTCACTGCTGTCAGTGGAACCATTTCAACCTGTTTGAATAGGAAAATCCATAGTTAAAACCAGAGGAATCTTTCTCCCTAGTATTAAAAAGAAAACATTTAAGTTTAAGCGATTAGCATCTCTGAACTCAGATGTAGTCTGTCATCCCCTTCTTAGTGTGAGCCTTCTTGTCCTGTTGGATTTAATCCTAGCTGCCTACGCTGAGTACCAGGAGACAAGGCAGCCATATGTTCACTAGCAAGGTCCTTTCCAATCACTCCCTTTGGGCATGAAGATGACAGGAAAGCGTTATCCGTGTCCAGCAGGCAGGAGCGGGGTTCGTTTTGGCAGCCAACCCTGATGCTTTTGTAAAACCCCACACCTGTGTAAGCACAAGCTCCCCTTAACAGGTATGACACTCGGGTTAGTGAGACACTTAATGCATTGCCATTTAAGGCACTTCCACCAAGCATGCACTCTTGAGCTCCTGGGAACAGACTTTCTCTCTGTATAGAGTGCTGCAAGGCGCCCAGCGATGGCGAGACGGACTTCGCACACAGCATTGCAGAGCTCTATACAGCTGGAAACTCAATGTCAGTATACACTTAAGCAGACAAGTTTACAATCTTGCAAAAGCAGTTCAAGTTCTCGATCCTATATCAGAAGGGTAAGTTTAGAAACTGTTCTGCCAATGTACATGTAACACGTGAGAATTTGGCGACTGTATAATAATTATAGAAGAAAGCTGTTGCCTAAAATCCTGTTTTTAAGGTTAAGAATTACAAGTTATTTCTTTACAATGTGGTTACATATGCATGTAGAAACACATTTAGTAAATATTTAAGGATTATTCTATAATTTTTTTAAAAAATATTTTATTTTGTTGTACAATAGGTAAAAACATACAATAGAAGGATTTGTATAGGATACATTTCGTAATACAAATATAAAATCTAAACAATCACTTTTATTTCTCCACTAGTCACTGTAACAGTAGCATTAACATTTTGTTTTTCCCATTAATTGTACTCGTTCCAGTTATAATTTTATACCAAGTTGTTGCAGACTAATTTGGGAATCAGTTGCAAGAAAACTTGACTTTGGGTAACAAATATTGTTGCATAATTGTAAGAAGTTAGTAAGATTTTTTTTTTTTTTAATATAACTTAATACATTCAAGGTTATGCGCATTACAGTGCATCTGTGTTTAATTTTTAGTCATATACTTTTCCTGAGAAAAGCACTTTAATGTTCATAGTCTTAGTTAGCTAGATAATATAAGCAAGCAAAGCTAACTGGGATCCATGAAGTTCATATTGTTGGTTCTTATACCTTTGTTAAATTAAGGAACATTTACAAACATAAAATAACCCATTTGAAAATAGGGAGGCTGCAACACCTCACGACAAGAGGCTTAAGGGACTACATCAGGTATCTTATGCCCAACATTTAAGTTGCTTTAAAGTTTCAGCAAGAAACTTTCTAGAATTAGAGCATTCTTCTGCTCAACACAGATGTAAATGCTATGGCATCAAAGGAAAAATAGGAAAAAAAAACCCAACTGGGTCCACTTTCAATCTCTGAAGTGAATGAAGTGCAAAACAATGCGTAAAGGGCAAAGAATAAATTAAAATAAAAGAGATAAAAACAATTTTTCCCCTTCCCATATAAATCTTTAGCCTGACTGTCCCTTTTAAAAAATTCTCACTGGTAAAAGCTACACTATGAAACATTTGATATAAAATTCTCAGGTTTCAAGTGGAGAGGCCCTTGAAGAGGGAAAATCAACCATGTAAGGAAAAGAACCAACAACTTTTACAAACTTGTTAAAAAAGTGTATTCAGTTTTTAATATTAATGTCCATCCACTGAACTTTCCTACTCATTTCCACGCAGAATTTTTTATAATTTTTTTTAAAGCAACAACATTTGTCTCTCTGACATCCAGATTAAAGGAATGCCCTGTACATGTTAGATCTACTTAAGGAAAAAAAAAAAAAACGTATATCCCAGAAGATCTGTTTTGCTGATGTCTGCCAACATAAAAGTCTGACTATTCATCTTTAAGTTAAATCATTCTTAAAGTCCATTTTCAAAAGTGGTCAGATTAATCAGTCTAACTTCATTTGAAAAACAAAACCTCAATACAAACCAGCAGCTAAATCAAGAGCAAAAGGAAGGAACCTGGTGGCAATTCCATCAAATAGAAATTACTGAAACAAGATCATTTTGCTCATAACAGAAATCTCAAAGTAAACATGGCAGGTTCATTAGGAGTCTTGCATCATTGAGTTCCCATTTTCCATAGCCTGACTGATACTGTGAAGATGCCAGTAGCAGAGTCACAGCAATGGTATTGACAAGGGGATTTCATGAAGGATAGTCCAAAACGAAACCCGATGGGGAAAAATGGAGAAAAATAAAAAGGCACCAATATAAGCCACAACATTTATGAATACAATATATTTTAACTCTCTACATGGAGGAAGCCAACCTGCTCCTTTTTGATCTTCTTCTTTGGCACAACTTCAGTGGATTTCTCAGACTCTGAGCGGGTTCGAATCGATCTTCTCTGTTGCTTCTTTTCTACAGAACCTGAAGAAGGAAAAAGGTTTCCATTATATGATTCCCTATATTTCTGAGGTACAGCAAGATGTTCAACACCAAATCAACAGATAAAGTAACGAAACCAAGACTCTTTCCTCTTTTTAATGTTTTATTTTTAAATTCAGTTCCAAGCTATTTGCCAACTGGTGCTGTGGTTGCAGACAACACGTTCTGATTCCATAGACAGAGAGATCAGCTTCAGAAAAAGACACTAGTAACAAAGTGAAACAAAAAGCTGGAATCCAGTTTAGGGCAAACAGATTTTCATAACACACCTCTCAGGCAGAGTCTTCACTTTGGTTAATTTTTAACCAAACAGTCCATCATTGGTGTTTATGGGAAGGTATCCACAATCAACTTCTTGAACTAAAACAAACTAGAAATTTAAGACGCAAAACACAGCTTCCAAGTTTTCACTCAAAACACCAGTTCTGTGCCCCTGCTCTGCAGGGGGTTAGCCTTCTCCCAGAACTGGCTAACACAAAAACTTAAAGCAAGAACCACGCTATAACACGTGCCATCAAGACGAAATCTGAACGCTCAACTAAAGACTTCGAGAGGTGAAGAAAAACTCAGCACAAACAGAAGCAGTGATCATGATGTGTTATTATAATTAAAGTGAAAAACAAGTTTTTGAAAATATTGCCATGGAAAACAAACTCAGATTAATGATGGTTATCATGACATTTCAAGAGATGAAGTAGGAGCTGCTGTTTTTTTGACAACTAAGGTTGGCAAAATCAGAAGACCTTTCTATGCTGCAGTACCTCCAAAAAGGACATATTGAGAAATACGTACACAACACTTAACACCATGCGCAACTTTTGAAACAAAGTACACACTTAAAGCTGTACTGACAGAAAACTGAAATCTGAAGATTTACAATTATCTGTTGTGAAGCGTTATTCTTGTTTTTCAGTTTTGGGTGTTTCACCTAAAGAAGACATGAATGTAAAATACTTTGTATTCTTCCAAGCAAAAATACAAACTCTTGGGACCAGGAATTAGCTTACTGTGCCAGACAGATATACTGTTAGAAGGTGTAAACCTGTGTCTTCTTGTTAGGAGATAAAATATATAGAGAGGTAGGCAGGCTTTCATCAGACACTGAAAGAAAGCCTTTCAAAAGGACTCCAGAAAAAAAATGAAGATTCATCTTGATTAATTGGATGAGCATTTTTATCAAGGTTGCGTGGCTCAGGAATATCTCAGTTGAAAACATTGCCATTTTACAGTAACTGTATTTCTGAGGCAAAAAAATTTAATTATTTTTCTTCAAGGGAAGAAAGTTTTACAGCATATTAACTAATTAATAATAGCAATGAGTTATTAATAATTCAGAAATTAATAACTCAGCTCCACATCCTTCATTTAGCACACATGTAACTTTTGGTTCCAATGAGCCGCATCCTTTGAGAGACACACACAACTATAATGGATGTCAACTAAAGCTAGGGGTCATCTTTTGTCACCTTTGTGTTCAGCTGAAATTCTCTGAAGCAGCTTAAAGTAATTTTGAGCAAGTGTGACCAAAGCGTTCATTTAATCAATAATGTATTTTCTCCCTGTGCTGCCCCACTGTAGTAAGGGAAATAAGATGCAAGCCCTGTATCAGAGGAGAAACTCCAGCATCAGTGCATCTAATATTGGCTGAAAGCAATATTGATCAATGCAACAGGCACTTTTTCCTCTTCCCGCTCTCCAAGGATCCAGTGCATCACCTCCACAATGCTCCTATTCCGTCTTCGTGCATATTTTGATCCAGAGTTTCAGGACAGATTTCAGACCAGCAATCTGCCTCACTACTGGCCAGGTCGGGTCAGGTTAATCCTGTTTCAGCTGTATGTGGAGACCAGAGGCACTATGAATTCTCATAGTTGTTCTCTTATTATCAGATTTCAAGTTACAGAATTATTTTCCTGGCATTATGGAATTCTGTATATCTAACTGCAGGTTATTAATAAGGACTCCCAGAGTCATTCTGTAAAATACTTTACCGTAAAGGTATTCTGAAGTTCCGGTGACCTTAAATTTGAAAAAAGGACTTCGCAGTTATGTTCCGTGAGAGGGGACCAATAACTGTCTGGACTTTGGAAATGGCTTTGAAAGTGATTGTTTGGAGTGTATACTGAAGTAAAGCTCATGCACTCTATAGGGTGTTATCAGGTGGAGTTTTACGTATCCAAAAAACCTAAGAAAATGAAAAAAGAGAGGCTCAGAATTCTCACCCCCCTTACGTCTGAAGAGCCATTGTGAAGGTGAAGCCTTTAGTTCCCAGGTGGGAGAAACAAAACAGCGATCTCCTGCTCCAAGGCAATTAAAGTAGCAACTGTTTGAAAAAACTGAAGTAGCTACAGCAACTAAAACTGAAAAGAAGAACCACTGTCGACCACACTAGAGAAAACCCCACTCTCACCAGAATATCCGGAGTACTCAGCCTGTATTGTAAAGTCCCCAAATACAGTCCATAAAACAATGTATATAAAAAAGAGTCTACCTAAAAACTATACAAGTACAGAAACTGAAGCGTGTTTGCAGAGGACAGTGATCCCATGTATGTTGACCACTGAGGTTTTCAACCTGGAATCTCTTTTTTTTTTTACATTTGGAAAGGGAGAAATAACCAAACAGACGGATAGTTAAAGCAGAAGTGACAGGTGGCAACATTATGAGATTTTTTTCTCAAGAAGAAAAGAGAGGTTTTTAGCATGTGTACTGTAATAAGTCTTCCATCTTTTTTTGTTTCCATACCATGAGCATTTGTGCATCCTACAGTGAGAGAAAAATCAAGGTGTTTTGCTGCAACCTAAAATTTACTTTTACATACCCAATGTAAAACTAAGTATGTTTGAGACTATACCAAGGATATGATTACAAGCACAGTAACAAACATGCAATAGTTAATGGATTTTACATGGCCTGTACAAAATCTGTGGTTGAAAAACCGAAGTCACTATAGGGACTGGAGGAACTTGAAAAGCTCTTAGTTTAGGATGACTCAAAACTGTCTCTTTTCAGGAACCTCCATCCTTTCACCAACGGGTATCTGTCTCCTCTTGAGGATGATGAGAGGACATACTGCAGACAAATTTCTGCTGGTGGGGAAAAGCTCAATCCCTTTGGAAGAATTCCCATTAGCTATTTCTCAAAAATCAAAACATGAAAAAAATGTTTTTCTGTTCCAAGTCTAGAAAGCACTCACCCAGTTTATCTTTCTCATTCTTCTCTACTACTGTACTACAAATTAAACTTCAAATAGCTTGTTCCAGGCTTTCCCTTTTCAGTCTCAAGCTCCATTATTTGCTTTAGTGGTTCTTCTCCCTCAGACATAATATTTCAAAACTTAGCGCTTTATGATGGGGCCCCTAAAATGCCTTCAGAAAGCAAGCATTATCTCATTTTGCTGATGGAGTTAGTTGAAGCAGTTTAAAAAAATCACTATCCTTTACAAAGGTCATGCAGGAACTCAACAATAAAGTCTAGGAAAGCACCCATCCTGATTCAGAGCCACTCCTTACTGATCTATGCCATTTCCAGATTCTCTTCCTTTGATCCCAGCTGTTGCATTTTCCATTTGGTGCCAAAATCCATTACAATACTCTGCTAAACACACATCCACTATGTTGTCTTCTAAAACAACTTGCCATCTGCTCTCCACAAGGCATCCATCCTTCTAATATGTTGAGTTAGATACTGCAAGTTGCAAACACTAAAAGTTCAGAGGCCAAACCAGCTAATCGCATCACAAAGACATCCTGTGTTTCCCAAGCATCTGGGCTCATCATGTGTTATAATAGCCATGCTTGTTACAACTATTATGTAAACAGAAAGATGTTAATAATCATTTTTAACTAATGAGAAAATGTCAGGTTTGATATTTGAATTTAAATGCTAGAATGCTAAAGTTCAGACAAGGATTCTGCAATTTTGCCTACCTGTTGACCCAGAAGTTGTTTCAGGAGAGGACACATTTTGCACCACTGCTTTTTCATTTCTCTGATTTGATGAAGAATTAAGTTTCTCTTGTCCTTTGACGCTTATTTCTGTTTTGTTACCAACTCCCTTAAAAAGAAAAAGAAGAAAAGATTCTCTTAACCTATTTATGCATGTGTTGTTGCTAACAGGCATATTGATCTACTCCTAAGTCTCATAACAGAAACATTCAACGCTCTTCAATGCAACGCATACATGTGTTGATATCTACTACTGAGCTGCTTCCTTGCAGAACTTCCCATCCCTCTCAAGCTCCCCTTACACACAAGGAAAAAAAAAAAATATTCCAGTGACTTTTCTAAACATTACCTTCTCTCTAATGCTTAGGATGAAATAAATACTCTCCAGGTAGAGAGGCAGAAGAAGGAGGCAGAGAAATAGTCCTAAACCTTTTCCTTACACTGACTGTGAGAAGCTGCTGTGCACCTGAAGGAAGCTAGGAGGCAGAACTCATTTTAAAAGTCTGTTATACAAAATGTAGTTATTACTTTTTAATACATTATTAACAGTCTTGTCATCTCATCTGTTTCCCACAAATCCATTGTTTTTAAGATTTACAAAGAATTTCTGGATTATTTCAACTAGGAAGCTGGAATTAAACAGCTTTAATATTTTGAATGTGTTATGAGCAAAAATGCAACCATCTGTAGCGAGCTCCTCTGCCACCAGTCAAAATGGTTACTGCCAGAGACTTTTGGATGCACTGAAATTAAGAGTTCAGTGCACTAAAAGATTCTGTTGTCACATGTGTCTTTTGTTAGATTTAATCTCTCCAATGAAAGGAACATGTATTGTAAAAACTTGGTGGACACAAGTTTAAGCTCCACAGTAAGACAGACTTGGGATAATATACGAACAGAAGAGGAGTCACTACACAAAGTACATACCTTAGTGGAATAAACAAACTGATCGATGAGTTTTCCATCCCCAGCAGCATTCTGAAGGGCAAAAACCTGTTCAATTTTAACAACTGGAGACATGTTACATTTTTGAAGATCCAAGTTGTGCATGGTTATTGAAGCTGGTAAGGATTTTCTAGCTGCAGCTGTTTTCCATGCGATTTTCACAGGAGGTGGCTCCTCTTCTTCCACACTTGACTGCCTCCGTTGGCTTTGTCTTCGCATCTCAGCATTTGAAGGCGATGCTGCTACCACGTTGGCATGTTCTGGCTGGGTGTTCAATGCTGGCTTCGGTCGTCGGTTCTTCTTGGTCTCCGATTTAGAAGCAGCAGTCTTTTTGGCTTTTGACAAAACCTCCTCTGGCTCTTTGTCTATATAAATGAAGGTGTATTGTTCTATCCTTTCTTCCCGAGTCATTTTCAATGCTTTCTCAGCATGGGCAATACCAATATCCCACTGAGCACGCTCTCTTTGTGGCCTTGGTTTGCGAATCTTAAGGAACAAAGACAAGCAGCTAATTACACTGAAGATTTTGCCATGTATAGCACTTAAAATGTAATCCTGAGGTTCTTTAAATCTCTCAGGCAGCAGATTTAAGTTTGCTCTCCATTTACAGGGTATTTTTGAAAGGTGGACTGTGAATCCCCTGCTCAGAGTACAAGCAGATACTTAAGCTGGATCATATGACTATCACAATTAAAAGTGTCTGCCCTGAGTTACAACTTCACTAAACACAGTAACAGG
Organism: Fulmarus glacialis; assembly: GCF_000690835.1. Lineage (NCBI taxonomy): Eukaryota > Metazoa > Chordata > Aves > Procellariiformes > Procellariidae > Fulmarus > Fulmarus glacialis. The sequence goes on from NW_009207906.1 coordinate 34,084, forward strand.
CAGTATTCAAGCCTGTAATTGTTATGAGACACAGCATTAATCCTAATTTATCTACTTTTAAAATCCTCCTTATTTTTCTATAAACACTCTTTTCCTTCTACATCAATATTTTGATTAGCATAAATACTGTGTAGATGGACTACTTCAGTCAATAAGTAATTCCTGCAGCTAACACTTCTTTTCCAATAAAGGAATGGAAAAGAACATATCCACTAGTATCAGGGGCTGGAAGAGTGACCTTTAAAAACTGTATTTTCGAAAGAAGAGGTTAACAGTGAACACACAGGCACTGTTTTTATTTAATATTCTAATACAGATGTAAAATTATCTCCAATGCGCAGGATGACTACCATCATGAGGAACTGAGAAAGTGGGTTCAGCTATCAGCCTTTTCACACGAAAGTCATAAGAGTATGGAAACATTTTCGGTATCTTTGCGAAAAACACTTTTGCCAGTGAAATGTGGACAACCCTTTACAGGGTAAAGTACTACAGTGTTTCAGAACTGCCCCACGAGAGTTTCACTTATACAGGCACTGTAGATAACACAGTGTTCATCGTACCTTCTGTTTCTCGGAGTGGTTGCTGGCTTGCTTAGCAGCCTCAGCCAGTAATTGCTCATACTGTTTGTGTCCTTTGTACTCTCGAACCCGCTTCTCGTGCACCCATGCCCTCTCTGGCTGGTTGCTAAAAAACTGAACATGGTATTCACGGGCACCTGAAAATGAAAAATTCTAGTCAGCAGTTTTATTAACATCACTTTGCTGGTTTAGCTTATGCTCTTCTCCTCCACATCACTCAATTCCTGCAGGTGGAAGTACCTAGCTAAAGTTTAGAAATAAGACGGGCCTAGATTTAGAACAGTTTAAGATGGGAAGGTAAGTATACCTTGCCCACACTGAACACTCTCACACTTGTCAGTGTCTTCTCATAAATACTTTGACTTGAGAAAAGTGGGAGCATCTGTGCACAAGCATAGTTTGCACAGGCTCATCTGTAGAGGTAATTTAGTAAGTAATAGTTTTATACATTTCAGGAATAGTCCTCTTTAGCATACACACAAGCAGAATCCATCCTGCAAAGGGAATGCAAAGATAAGATATTTTTAATAAAGGAACAACTACAGACACTTGATAAAGTCTGGCAAAGACTTCCTCCCTTACCTCTTGTATTAATTTTGGTGTGAACATCAAGCTGTGGATCACATGAAACCATGCAAGGCCACCACGGGTATGTTCCCACCTTGGACCAAACCAGATCGCCAACCTGAAACTTGATGTCATGGGTGACTTGTGTCGGAAGAGAAGGCAAGAACTGTTGGACCTACAAAGAAAATGCAAGCTTAAAGCCACAAAAGACAATTTAGCGCACTTAGAGATGCATGCGCTATCCACAGGGACTTGTTATTTTTCTCTCAGGTATCCCTGACGTTTGATAACCTAACATGAGATAAATATTTCTTAGAAACATGACAGGAAGGAGTCACATACAGCTAGTATTTACACAAGATAGCCGCTGACAAACCAAGATACACAACAGCAACCTCCACCACCACCCCAAAAAAGTTTCCGCTTTGTAAGTCGATTAAGAATGTTGCTTTTGGGATAAAATAAAGCAATAAATACAGTACAATGAGAGATGTTTTGATGCAGTACTGATTAGTAAGAGTTTCAAAGAAATGGCAACTGATCTATCCGACAAATTAAAGGATCCATGTAATAATTAGTCCAAAAATAGTAACACACTAGAAGTTCAAAAAGAGTTAATTAGTATATGTACTAACCGGGGTTTCCTCCAACACTGTATCTTCTCTTGGTCTTTCTGATAGCATGCTAAGCCTCTCATTTGGTCTCTAGGAAATGGGTAACAATGAAGAGAAAAAAGGAAAAACAAACATAAACAAGGTAAGGGGACAGTAAAACAAAAAAAAAAGCATAATAATGAAACCAGGCTGAAAAAATAATTCACAGAAAGGCAACCATGAACCCAGAAAATATGAGTATGATGACTTCTTATGCCCAATTCAAAACATAGTAGCATCACAATCAAAAAATACCTTTTTTCCCTAACCATCACACCTACATACAACAATGTTCTCCTGTAACAGGTGATAGAAGAACATGCACTCAGGGACAGTAAACCCAAATAACTTTCCACTAAATTAATATACAACTTCAAAGAAACAGAGAAGAACATATGAAGGATATCCATAATAACGTGATGAGTCTCACTGTATACCAGTTATTTGCAAAAACTACATTACAAAAAATCATATTAAATATACAATATGAAAATTGTAAAATTGATGTTAAATTGCATATAGTTGACAAATATATTTGGAGGATCAAAAGTCAACAACATAAAGCCTACGGTGCATTTATAAGCCAGGCTGAGGCACACACGCAGTCTATTCTGGCAGAGTAAGAGAGGAAAAGGTTTTGACAGAGGAGGGATCACCAGTGAACAGAAGCTAACATCATCGGTGGCGTAGCCATGATAGGGAGTGTGATGACACAGCAGCTGAGAAGATAAGAGGTGGGCCGTGAGCTATCTAATGAGACAGAGACCAGATATTTTCTTTTACTACAGCAGAGAAGTCATTAGTCAAAGGACTCAGAGAGCCACACACATGCAGTGAGAAACTAATAATGCTGTTAACCCAAACTATACCTAGTCCATCTAAAACGCAGACCCCGTATTAGTCCATACTGCATGCTTCAGCTCAGAGAAACTACGAAACACACATGGAAACATCATCTAGAACAATTAAGGTCAGTTCTGGCATCGGTCAGTATCTCATTTAGAGCTGTCTGTAGAAAACGATCATTTAAGACTGACCATGTTAATATTTGCTGGGCAGAAATCATTCCTCCCTGGTACAGCAGAAAGCATGTCAATGAGTCCTGCCTTTCTTTTGCTACAGTGAGTTACTGGAAACTTCACCTCTGCCAGAAGAGCCAAGCTGATTACACAGATTGCAAACTTCCGGCTCCTCACAGAATACAACGAGCGGAGTAATTTATTCTTAAAACAAGTAGTCAGAGCTTAAAGTTCAACAATGTTTTCATAACATTTTCTTTTCAAATCAGCCTTTCAAGTATGAACATCCCCCCACAGTCAGTGGGTTTCCACAGAGATTACAGTGTCAGAATGAGGAAACAACTGCAGATCACCCTACTTTCGAATAGCCATGCTGAGTATAAAAGTGTAAAACAACTGTTGTACCAGAAGTTTTGTTTGTTCCTGTTAAGGTGATCCTAAGTTACAAATCTCATACCATTAATACTAAATATGACGAAAGTGTACATAATGAACGCACATGCAGATGAAATTGTGTAGTGGAAAGCCAAATGGTGGGAGTATGAAACCAAGGCTGCACTGGATAATTCATAACGAAAACCACTAGCACAAAATCCTGTTCATGTCAGAGTGATCTGCTGTCTGAAACAAGGGTGAATAACATGTAAGATTTTATTGCAACAACACCTTTTGAAAGGGAAATGGAAGCTACAAGGAGGACAAAAGCAAGACCGAGATTTCTGGTGAATTTCGAATGACACATATGACTCGGAACTTGGAATTTGAGAGGCAAGGGTTTAGTTCAATCTGGGAAAGACAGCATGCTGGGAAAGACAGAAGATTATGTTCTCGTGATAACCAAGTAACACCAGCCAAACAGAGGGACAGGCACAGCTGAAGCTTCAAGAGTAGAATCAGAGTCCCTAGTAAGAGGGAGGACAAAATGATAAGGCAAAACTGACAGCCTGATGTGGGGGTATGGGCGTCTGGAGAAGAGGCCAGAAGGCCTAGGTAAAAGACCGTGTCTTTAGCTGAACTCTGAAAGAACCAAACTCACTAAGGTTTAAGTGGAACTTGGGGGATAAATGTACAATTTGTCCAGCAAACAAAGGACAGGTGGACAAACAACATACGAGCAGCAGAGGCATTCAGCAGAAAGCTGACAGTGAGAACAGACCCCTCTTCCTACCTCCATACGCGGGTACAACGCAGGCGCGAGGGAGATGCCGTTCGCGGCATTGCCTTCCCATTATAACTGCCTCCTGGTAGCAGTTGCCAGCTGGACACGTCAGTTGCTTCAGCCACTTGGAAGTGGCTTGAAACAATATTTCTGACATCAAGAAAATTACGTATAAATGCAGTCACGGATGGCTCGTATTTTAATCGGCTAATCCATTTCAAGTTTGGATTACAACGTTTATTAAGATCTTACTGAGCTTCATTAGAGTCAACTATGGTAATCAAATATAGTGGAAGCTCAAAATCTTGATATATCACCAACTTGACTTCTAGAAAAGGTCCGCTTACCAGAAGGGAGATATAACAGTTATAAAACTTGTAAATATTCCTGGTAAGGGGTGTGTGAAATCAGCGTGTCTTCCATTAAAAATAACAACAACAACAACAATAATACATCAAGCATATGAACCTGCTATACTAGATCAGAGTCCTGATCCGTACAGGACAGGATCTTCTCCCAAACCTACCAAAAGCAGCAAGTATCAAGGGGTTTCACATGAACTTACAAGAAACTCAGCTATATACTGTAACAGCCCAGCCCGAGCTGGGCAATTTCTGTCCTGGCCTGATATGGCAACTTCCCCATTCCTGACACTCGCCACCCCTCTCTGCTACCCATTCCCCTCAAACTGGGAAATACAGAAACTACTATCTCAGAGCTGGCAGGAATAAGCAAGAGAAAAGGAAACAGAAGCAATGAAGTGGCTTATAAAACTGAAGACTAAAGAACGGCTAAGAGTACTGAAGACCAGCAATTTGGGTCTTTACTTCCTGGAAGCTAAGTTAAAACACCACATATATATACACACCCTGTATACGTACAACCATATTACAGAACTTGACAGAAACGGTAATAGACATCAGTATTGAATTTTCCCAAAGTTTGCAGAGTCAACTAGTACTTCTAATTTACCTACTGTTTCAGAATACTAATTTCTGCTGGCTCCTACATATGCTACATAGCTCTTGGGTTTTGTACGTCATCACGATATTTAGAGTATCTTTCAAAAAATAATTGAAAGCTGCAGTGCTGAATACTCCAAGTAACCCAACTTTCCACTGAATAACCCAGCATTATTTTGAGAGGCAATTTCAGGAATGTGTATGCTTGTATGCTTTTGGCCAAAAGCTCCACCTTCAACACTGTCCAAAGTGTAGCAAACTCTGAACATGCTAAAACACTAAATGACATTAAAAAAAAATTATATAACCTTTTCTAACATTTATTTTTTATATGCAGTCTTTTCACCAAAACTGTGTTGTCCTAGAAATAGAGTTCCTAGCAGCCTAATATATAGTATCTGACCAGTAAATAAAACTTCATGACTTTAAGTATGTATACAAATAAAAGTAAGGAAAAACATGGCCGAAAATGGGCACTCCATCAACAATATCAGGTATATAGATGGCTGAAACTATTATTCCACTTACATTTTGCTCCTCTGGTTCTAATTTTGGAATTTTGTGTGACTTGCGCTCTTAGCAGCCTAATATATAGTATCTGACCAGTAAATAAAACTTCATGACTTTAAGTATGTATACAAATAAAAGTAAGGAAAAACATGGCCGAAAATGGGCACTCCATCAACAATATCAGGTATATAGATGGCTGAAACTATTATTCCACTTACATTTTGCTCCTCTGGTTCTAATTTTGGAATTTTGTGTGACTTGCGCTCTTCATTCCTTTTCTCTTTTCTCCCTTCATGTTTCGCCTTAGCATACTCACTCGCTTGTACTTCATTTAAAAGGTCCCCACACAGAGAGGACTCAAACAATTCCCTGCCGTTCTGGATAGTTTTGGTTATTTTTAATTTGATCTCTGGTGAGCCAGTCTTCTTTGGAATCACCGTTTGTGAAACTGAAGGTGGTGGTGGAGGCGGCGGCTGTGGAGGGGAAGGTTTTTCCAGAACTTCGTGTGGCCTTGCGTTAGAGTTTTCCATTTGGTAATACTCTGGGGGACTAAAGTTTCTGACTGTACCAAAACCATTGGCTGAACCATTGGGATATTGACTGTACGTCTGGTATTTGGCTTGAGGTTCGTACATGTTGATTGTTGGTGGGTAGCCATTAGTGATGGGTGGAAGGTCCTCCGTCGTGGGCGTAGGGTACTGAAAGCCTTGCTGCAGAGCAGTTTCATATGGCGTTTGTCCACCATCTTCAGCAATGTCACTGCTGGCATCAAAGGCATCCTCTTGGCGGATGTTGGCTGAGTCAATGAGTTGAGGTGGTTGCTGAATTGTGTTTCCCATGATCCCTTGCATGAAAGAGAAAGAGAAATCCATTGTTCTGCTCCAGCATCCTTAGCTTTCCCTTTTTCTCATAGGGCCTAGAGGAGGGGGAAGGGAAATAAGAAGTCAGTGTAAATCAAAAGATAATAATTAAGCAAATTAAATTGTTGGGAGGGGAAAGAAAAAAAAAAAAAAAAAAAGAGATCTAAAGACCAATTTCCCCCTCTCCATTCACTAGCCACCCTCTCATGGATTTAGAGAGGACTGGTATTACTGAATCTTTAAAAAAGGCTTTTTACACATTTCTGCAGACCAGCTTTTTTATATGACCACTTTATTCTTTTCCAAGACACTTAAAGAAATGTTATAAGCACCTACAAGTACTTAAACACTATGAGCCCAAGTGTTACAAAGTCAGAATAATGGTGCTAAAATTCCAACCACTCTCTATAGCCCTCCTAGTTTGGCGCTAGGAAGTCTTATTCCAACACAAAGCAGTAAGACAGCAGACTTTGACCTCAAGCATACAGAAGATACCAATGGTCTCTTGACACCAGAGTCACTGCAAACTGAACAAGCCAGAGAAACCACAGGATGACCACTCAGACAAGAGAGAAATCTCTTCTCTTCCTCCTCGCCTCCTTGCTAAAATTCAAGACAGATGAGCAGCCCTTAGGCCAGCAGGAGACCTCAGCCATGGGCTTTTCTGAACAATGGCACAATTAAAGGGAATAGGTCATTCCACCTCACTGCTGGGAAAACCAGTTGAGATGGTGTGACAGCCTCAGATGGGGTTTCCCAACCTCTTCCCTCACCAGAAAAGCAGAGCAGAGTTTGCACCCACTGGCTCTCAGCAGCTAGCGAGGAGGGTTATTCTCCTCACTCTCCGCCCCTCCGCCTTATTTTAATATTAAACATTTAGGGCTTAAACACTACATGGTTTTGAGGGAGAGAAAAATAGCCTCAGCATCAAAAGATCTCCAAAACCTGAGGTTATTCACAGAATCAGATTACAGCTGAGAAAGCTGTCATACACACTTTCAATTTTCCATTGCATATTAAAACACCAAAATCAGACTACATCACAGTTAGATTTCCAAAACTCAACTACTGGCTCAGAGAAGGCTTTTGCATTCACCTAATCTCGATGTTCAACAAGAAGAAATATACAGTGACCTAAACTTCAGGTAAGAAATACAAGTTTGCTTCCAAGCAAGGTCAATTTAGCCCTTCCAAAGTAAACATAGCTCTGTATTATTTATTCTGTCTCTGTGTAGGCATAAAGAAGGGTTACTGTGCCCTTTTGGTCAGGGTTTGAAATGACATTAACACATCCCACAGATACTTCTCATAATAAGAATCTACATATAACCCTGCCCACATTAAATTCTCACCCTCCCAATGCAATGCATCTCAATACCTTATCTATAGTTTTCAAAACACTAAGAACACTTCCCTCCACTGAGACTGCAAAAAGAAACTGAAGTTATAACAGTAACAAGTAAGAACACAACCAGAATTTTGCTCTATGTTTTGTGGACTTCATACTCAGATTATATTGATGTTTGTATTCATCTTTACTGCCCTGTGCAATCAACTAGGGGCACATTTGTCACTGTAATTAAGCGACTTAGGGAAACAACTTAATAGCACAATACTATGCAGCAAAATTCACTAATTGCAGTAACTTTTAAATCTCATGGCTGTAAAACCATCTCTTCTCTCCAGCAGCTCTCTGCACATCAGCCACAAAACCAAGACAAAAATGTTACTGTCGAGGGAACGGCGTATCTGAGGGACAGCACATGGAGCAAGCAGGATTGCGTATCAAGGTCAAAAACACAAAACCACCACCCATTCTAGGAAGAGGAAGTGGGACTATTTGTACTATTTACCAATTCATTGTTACTTTACATCTGCCAAACTGAAGAGCAAACAACAAATTTTGCACACTAGTAAGAAACTGCACCCTAGGCTGTTTTTATTTGTTACTAAAACCAGGTTCAATCTTTTCTTTCTTCTGAATACTTAAAAAAACAACTTATCTTCAGGAGCTGCAACAGCACTTCAGTCATCCTGGCACATCCATTGCTGGATGGACAAAGTCGAGGCAGAAATAGTTTAAGAAATTTTAGAATTACTCTCGACTTCCCAGGTTTTTATTGTCGATGTTTTCTTAATAGTAATTAAATAACTTTCTTTTACCCAAATACTCTGAAAGTAAGACCATCCATTTAGTTTAGTAGAACTAAGCACTAGAACGTTAAATAAAGGATGTGTTAAAGTATATTACGCCAGGACCCAAACTTTGACGTGGCCACACCAGAACTATAAAAAGCAAAAAAATCAACCTGCAGAAAGCAAAATTCTATAAAACAAAAAACTACACGGCATTCTGTGCTTCGTTAAGAATATAACTTTGCTAACGTAACATGGCATTTCAATAATTATGCTTTATGTTTTCCTGCTTATAAGTCTGACTAAGAGTGGAAACTTCGTAAGTTTTGTGTCCTACTGGAGGATGCTAATCTGATGTGGTAAAATAATTTTACCGCTTTTCACTTCTCTCTTGAGAGGGAAGAGAAAGGATAATTTGTTTAAAAGACATTTCTTCCCTAGGTGCAGGTTCTTTGGCCTTACAATGTCAGATATCGAGGCAGACTATTCATTTCACTAGACAGTACAGCTCTTCTAACAAGCAAGTATCTCATGGTTTAACAGGAAAAAAACCTCACTGCCACTACCAGAACAATTAATCCTCCTCCAGCCAACACCATCAGATTTAGAGTCTCCACAAACCCTCGTTTTCAAATCAGTAATGGATATTTACATTCAGAAAACTGCCTTGAAACTGTACATCTCTATAACCATCTTCTAGTCATACAACTCAGCAAGTACAGACTGAGAACTTGTGCCTCAACTGTTGCATCAGGGAGAAGAAAAAAAAAAACAAAACAACTCTCTCCTACTACTGCTACCTGTGGGTTACATGATTTGGTTTCCAGTTCATTCCTCTGGCAGCAGTTTAATGCATGTCGCTGAGGACGTTACCGAAATTCTGATCTGTTGCCAGGCTGGTATGTTGAATTCACTTAAATCTTCCTTAAAGACTTCTCTAAAATTGACCCACAACATCAGGTGAGGCTGCATATAGAGCGCTAGAAAGCTGTTCATAAAATCCACAGCCAAACATTTCAGTTTGAGAAGCACTGGAATTGTACAACAGCCTAAGCAAAAGGCTTCTGCCCTAAAAAGCATTACCCTATCCCACCTCTTTGAAATAAGAACAGACCTTTTTCTATTACCCTGGCAACTTTCAGTCTTTCCTTAAAAGAGCTTCCACACTTTAAAAAGTTGGGATATAAACCAAATTACTTTGTGCAGCATTTCACTAGGACACCAAGGTTTATTTATTCTCTGGGATGTTACAGGCATATATCTGGCCAATTACAATGTACTGCATTAGGTTATTTATACTCACCCATTCTAATTCCATTTATAAACATCATTCAGAAGTTGATGATCTACAGACTGCTGAGTGATTTAACAAAGACTGTTTATGAGCCTCAGCCCTGTTCCTAATAGGAAGAACTCCCTGTCACAAGGCTAGAGCACTAAGCCGTGACAACACTACAGGCTTCTCGTCACGGTCACATCCGTCTGGGTCTACAGTAAGATGCAACACTTGATCAACATAGCCAGCAAAAATCCTTACCCATACACAGACAAAGAATGCTCTTGCCAGGACAGCTTGTTTTTCTCAGAAGGGCTGAAATAAGGTATAGCAGCAAAAATGCAGTTTTGCTAGTGTTGAGAAGCAGAAGTTCCCTGCTGATACCTTGGTACAACTATCCCACCAAAGTGGTATTATTGAGATCCAGACACGGTATTAACCAAATTCAAAAGCTGCATGACCGTGTCTGGTGCCTCGTATCTCCTCCACATACAGCCCTCCAGGTCAAAGTCTGCCCACGCTGTATCGCTCTTCACAGCAGCCAGTGCCCAGCTGTGACAGTTCCCAAAGCTGTCTATGCACTCGCTTCCACAGCCACCAACTGAAGAGTCATCAGTGTACTTCATTTTGTTACATGACAAAAGTTGTGGATTAGCGAACTTCAAAACACTCTACTTACATTGGATTTAGGAGTTACCAGTAAAAGAAAATAGTTTTGGTTTTTTTTTTTTTAGTAATTCCTTTCTGAAGCTCACCTGTGTAGAATAGACCTCGATGCTAGCCTATGCCTCATAGTCGGGACAATTTGTACACTGGCCGCATTATCTTCCTATACAGGCTGCAGAAGCAAGGATTATTGCTTCACTGAATTGCTACTCTCAACAGTCTTAAAATACAAGAAGTTGTTCTCCCACAGAGCATCATCGAGAGCTTCTTCCTCCTGAGTCTTTTGCTGTCATCGTGGTTAACACACCCAGATTTTCCCACCCCTCTTCCTTTCCAAACCTCTGGATCAGTTTGTTCATTTCTTAGTTGTTACCCAGTGAAGCGGCATCGGGGCTGCATTACAGTGAAAGGACAGCCCCTGGAGCTACCGAAATAATCAAACAAAACGATGAACCCTGAATGTATAGGGTTCAGCATTTAAACCTAAGGAAGGATTACTTTGTAAAAGTCACTCCCAAGTTCTAATGCAAAGAACCCCATTGCTGTTGAAATATCAACAACAGGCTCAAGAAAGTCATACCCATCCTTCCTCAGCAGAGGAATGCTACCTAAAACCACAAGTGAATGTGATTTTCAGTGATACACGTCGATCTTGCAGAAAAGTACTTCAGAATAAATTCTTCTCACTACAACAGCGATTACTCTATGACATTACAGTATCAGCCTACTGCAAGCTGTAGAATTTAGCTTCCAAATATGACCCATACCAGATACTGCACTGATATGACATTGGAACTCAACCAACAGATAAAGAAACAATTTATTATTTCAAGGTTTATAGGAAATGGATACTTTACAGCAGTTGGGAAACAACTTGAAATCAATGACACCTTCAAAACCGCAACTGAATTTCCTAATGAGAGAAAAAGAGTTTGTCCTCTAAAACTGGGTAGCCAGCATTCTGTACTTGTCCTTTCCCACGGTTGTAGGATCTTCCGACCGAGCATGAAAACAGGACTGTTTACAGACTCTGATACTCTATCCTTGGACACTGTTTGAGCAAATATTTTCATGTTGCCCATGGGAGAGTCACAATTCAAAGTATCAGAGGAAAAAGTAAATGAAATAAAAATTATAAGCAGTACAAGATAAGGTAAGTCAACCTAGTGGAGCTCTTACAGTGCTCTTTCTTACATTAACACTAAGTTTGTTTCACTTCCCTTCCCAAGCCTTTTAGCTTGACTGAGTGTAACTCGAAAAAATCAGTTACACCTTCAACAGTGAGTGCTCAGTCATGGGAAAGTTTCAAAAAGATCAGGAATCCTCTGAGTTCACATTTTTCACCAACAATTGTACTTATTTAAAGCCATTTTTAGTATGAGTATTTTGCAACTTCACTCTCAGAAAACAAGATCCTTACAAAGCTCTCAAGTAACGCTTTCATGCTGCAGTAGACTAAATAACAAATGACCTCTCAGATTATCAAACAATTCTGAACACTGCTGATCCCATTTATTATTGATGAAAGTTTTTCTTCCTCCCAAAGAGGGAGTTTTGTAGGTTTGCACAAAATACAGTAGGACTTACCTATAAAATACACAAACATGCATCTATCCACTGTGTTATTGCTCAATCAGGAAGAGCTCAAAAAAGTAGAAAAGATAAGGTAACTACGCAATGCGTAACAAAAATTTCCTAAATGTCAGAAGCACCCACCACTATTCACCACCGAAAAGGCGCCCAAGGTAAAAACTCCCAAGCACGAGGAGGGAGGACTGTCTCCAAAGCCTGCTGGATGCAGAACTCGGAGAAACTGCCCGTACCCAGCCTGAGGCAGCCAGGAGCCAGTGCAAAATCACACGCTTTCCCTGAACGACTGAGACCCGTGGAGTTCTGTGCACCTTCTGCCCACTGCCACCAGCTGACGCACCCTGCTTGGACCAGCGCAGACGCGTTAATCTGAGGCTGGCTACCACCACAGCGATGAGCTGACACAACACCTACTGACAAAAAGGGTAGAATGCACATATTTTAAACCGAGTTTCCACAAAACCTTTTTGAATTAATTTTACCCTTTTCTGCTGACAACCACCACGTGGGTGGCCCTGCCTAAAGCAGTTGGGTTAGCATTTGTCAGAGGCAAGGCATTTTACATAGATGGAAAGTATCTGCCATGAGAACAGAAACTGTCCTACTGGCTCACTGACTGAGTTGAAAAAGCAATAATTTGAGTCAGTCTTACATGTTCAGTGAACGGTGTCACTGCCTCGTCACCCTGAGGCAGACTTTCTATCAACAGTCTTGAAAGCAGAAGTTCTAGGCCATCTTTATGCACAGATGACAACCCAGCTCCTGTCCACATAGACCTAAACCAGAGAGATTCAAAGATCTGTTCATGTTCTACCACCCCTTCATTACCTGAGTCACCACACATACGTTTACTGCCATTTTCTGCACTGTTTCATTCCAATGCATGCCTGTATCTAACCTGCGCTGGTACTGGTCACCTCAAGGGTCTAATTCATACAGCAACTATTCTCAATAGATGTTCACTGCTATACATGTTTTACAAGCAGACAGCTGTTTGGCTGAAACAGGCTAGGTTGGTGGGGATTTTCAAGTGATGCAATCGACTTCTGTCATGTTTCCATTCCTCCCCTCAAAACCTTAAGACTGCCCAGCTGGAACCACGTAAAATGTACAACGTGTTTTTTGTTGAAGTTTAGCATACACACCGGCCACTGAACTCCTCACCAGAACTGAATATACTCACGCTTTTTCTAGAGTCATGTCAAAAATCACCTGCAGGGCTGCCTTTATCAACTGTAACAGCATCCTGTGGTGTTCAAATTATATGAAATGTAGACAGAAATAAAATAATTATTCTTATTGATTCCTGCATTCGGTATTTGCAGCCTGTTTTGTCCCATTTTGTTCTGGATGTCCTGAGGAAATCATGCATGGAAAGTTTTGTTTACATACGTTAAAACAATGCCAAGTTTTTCAACAGCACGTAGATTCACTAGCAGAAAAACTGTAGCCTGTGGATTTCTACTGACTTCAGCCGGACTGAGCAGTCTATTCTGGCAGACACCGATGGTGAATCAGACGCCTCTTGACAAACTTGAAAGCATGTGGTAAGGCTGACTACTTCCCTGTATACCTTTTTAAAGGTGGTTTTGGTTTTTATTTGTTTTTTTTTTTTTTTAAATACCAGATGAAATAGTCATGTCTGTAATATGGTTTTGATAAGGCCACTTTTAACAAGTTTCTCATGGTGACATGGAAAGAAACAGCTCGGACAGCAGCAAAGAAAATGCTATGCATTAAAAAGAAAAAAAAAAAAAAAGAAAAAAGTGGTTTGTCTTGAAAATGAGTAAGCCTTAGAGTACTCATTTGTTTTTAGAGCGTCAGGATTCAAACAGGAAACGTGGAGAAAAATCTTTTTTCTTCAGGGAGAGTCACGGATTGATATTCACATAAAACCAGAAGTCAGATCTTTGGCAATATCAAATATTGTAAGAGTCATGACATGCTTTCATATTATCAAAACCAGTGTAATAACTGCAACATATCTCACGTATACCGCCTCAAACCCAGGCAAACTTGCCAAACTGAAAAACGCAAAACCCATTTGTATTAAAGCAAAATATACAGTCTTTGATCACTATCCTCTACTCTTAGTCTGTAACTTCATAAAGCACATGCTCACTTTTTGGAGCAAAATCTTTTCAAGCAGTTCGTTAAATCTTTTTTTTTTTTTAAACCTAACTGACAAAACATTCTCTGTGTGTCTCTACAATAAGCCACTGGAAGACCTAAAGAGTCATCAAAACAGGCTACAACTTTTTCTTCAACTATGACTACAGGCTACTTCACATTGTCTTTTGGGTTGGTTGGTATATATAGAGCTATGTTATCATTAAGATTTTTTTTTTAACAACAAACGGAAAATCTTAAACCTGTATTAAAATTGTCGAGTGTATTGACAGTCAAAAGAGAGCAGAGTGAGACACAAAACAAAACAGAGTACAATGCAACAGTATCGCAAAAAAAAAAAATCCAAGAAACAACAAATCCTTCACTTATACGCAGTTCTTAAGAGCACGCACTGAAAACCTTTTTATCTGAGAAGTTGACAAGTACGCGGTTCGGCCACGAAGATAGCTTTGCATCGGTTCAGAAAAGCGCGGTGCAGGCTCTCACCCCAAGTTTCTCCCCACCAGAAGGTCTGGGGCTCGCCGAGACCGGGTCCCCCCGCCGGCCCCCTCGGCA
>NW_009207907.1:0-778 GCF_000690835.1 Fulmarus glacialis
GTGTCATGAAACCCCTTCTAATGTAAGACCACCCCCCCACCCCGCTGCAACTACACCACTACCCCCCTCACCACCCCCCAATCTCCATCTCATGCCTGCTGTGGGTCTACTCCCACCCTCCCACCCCACTGCTGGCTGCGAGAGCCCTGTGCTTGCTGGGCGGGTTTGCCCCCGTGCTCTTCTGCCTTTTCCCCATTTTCTGACATGCCTGCGAGAGCCCTGTGCTTGCTGGGTGGGTTTGCCCACGTGCTCTTCTGCTCTTTCACGTTTTTCTGACATGCCAGGCTGGGACATGCCAGGCTGGGACATGCCAGGCTGGGACATGCCAGGCTGGGGTGGCGGCAGGTCCATCCCCGCATCCCACCACAGCTCCTGGGGCTCCATCCTGACGGTGGTGCGTTGCTCGAGGCTCAGGACTGCGTTGGTGGTCTCGGGGATGCTGTAGTCGGGGGCGAGCAGCTCCGCGGGCAGCGAAAGCGAGCTGATGTTGCAGTGGGGGATGGCTCTGCTGGTGCCACCAGGGTCCCCAGACATGGAGAGGCTGCTGGGACCATCCTGGCTGACCAGGAAGCAACCCAGAAGCATCTCCTTGGGCAGTGCAATGTCACCTGCCGGCTCCCCAGCGGCTTGGATGTGGGGGGCAGCACAGGGGCTGAGGAGGACATCGCTGCCCAGGGGGATGTTGCTGCAGGGGTGGCCGCGTCGGAGAGCCTGAGCTGTGCAAACTGCCTCTCCATGTGCTGGTAGCTGGGGGAGCACAGCGGCAGCAACAGGGTTC
>NW_009207908.1:0-4268 GCF_000690835.1 Fulmarus glacialis
GCCGTAAGGCGCAGCCGCCGCGCGCGCCCCACCTGTCGCAACAGCCGCACCGCATGCCCGGTGAGGGAAGGCGGGAGGCTGTGAGGGAAGGCGGGCTGCGGCAACCCGCGGCACCGGGAAGCGATCGGCAGCGGGAAAAGGAGAATGGGCTAGCCGCTGTGAGGGAGGCAGGGCGGAGGGTGGTCCCGGGGGCGGGACTCCTCAGGTACGGCGAGGTTTATTCGTTTATTATTTGCTAACGGGCCCGCCTTTTGTGTGTTTGTGCCAGCTCCCTCAGGGGGCCTGATGTCAAACCTGACCGGGCAGGAACGCCACTCCTCTTGCTGGAGAATGTAACCCAGGTATTTTACACTTCTAAAAAAATTTTAACTTATGTGGAGAAGTTCGATGGCTCTTCTCAGATAAGGCAAACAGTAAGGTACCGGTGTCAGCTAGACAAGATTCCTTGGCTATTAATAAATCTTTAACATATCGTATCAAAACATCCGGTTTTTTAAACACAACATGCTGCAAATCTTTTACTAAAATTTTAGAAAACCAGTGGAGGACCCAGCGAAGCCCTGAGGGAACCTTGCCGATGTTAACTGTATCTTTCCCCAAGTAAACACAAAAAAAATGTATTGAGAGCCCAGATGAATAGGTCTACTGATTTAAGGTAAAAAAAAGTTGCCCCTCTATCTATTAGACAAGGGTAATTATGTTCATTAATTAAAAGGTTTAAGGCTGGATTCTCCTCAGAAGAAGGGGAAAACATTCTGTATTCCGTAGTGACTGCACAAAAGGGAAGGACTGAGAGGTCCTTTTGGGAAGCCCTTTGGTGGTACTGGGCGTGCCCCTGTCCAATGACCTGGTCGTCCACAGTAATTACAACAGTCTCCTGTTCCTCGAGGCCCATTGCTCCTAAAATTTCCTCCTCTGCTTTTGACTGGAGGACCTCCGCATCCCCGTCCCGCAGTCTAGGATTGCTATTCCACGTTGGGCCAAGATATCCGAAAGACGGGAATAGCCAGGAAACAAATTTGGGAGTTGATGGCAAAAGAGACGCCAGACTCCTTCCTAACGAAGCCAGCCTGAGGGAGCGCCCAAGACGTGCTGGAAATCTACTTGGCTATAACGAGTAAAAAGGCCTTATAAAGCATTCTCCCTTGAGGTTCTTTTCTTAAAGCCATTAAGACACATAAAGAACAAATGCCTTAAGCAATCTTACCTTGGCATGAAAATGTGGGAAGAGTGCCAAGGTAAAAAACTAGTATGAATTCATTTAATGAATATGCTGTGTCTGAGCAGCTGTGTGCTGTTGCAAGGCAGGTTATGTGGCTAGGAATGTGGCAACGATAAAGGTGGAATAATTTGCTGTAAAATGGATGTCTGTATCAGCGCCCTTGCTGTGCATTTTGTTTTAAAAACATGGCAGTTTCTGCACGTTACGTGCAACTTAACACCAGGCATGAAGGTAACCTGTTTCCTTCAATAGGGGCTTCTTCTAGCAAAGTTCTAGCACGCATGTACGTTTACTGATTGAGACTTAATCCAACATACTCTTGCTCTTTCCGCTGTACGCCAGTGAAGGAGACAGCGAGTGATGTAGCAACCCGGGACGGTGAGTCTTTTGCTCACGTTGACTTGTCTTGCTCTGGCCGTGAGTGGCATGGCAGGAGAAAGCAATCAGGAACTGAAGGTACAGAAACAAAGGCGTTCTGTGTGGATATTCCCCAAACAAAGGTGCTGTGTTAGAGTGAGTTGTGGGGGGAAAAAAAAAGAGATGAAAGCAACAGGGAGGCAGGAGTAGAGACCAGCTGCGTCTGTTCAAAGGACCGCAAAGTTGCGTCAATCCTATCCCGGCAGGTCGCTAGGAAAATGTCACACCCCACGGCCATCGTGCAAGGGCTGAGCCGCTTCCCCTTTTCTGTTTTTACCAATCAATTCCTAGACATTTCTCTCTGCAGTTTGGTGGCCTATATTGCACAGTCTAGGGTACTGTTGAGGAAAAGGTCTCCAATTGCTGTGACGAAATTTATGAACACCTGTCAGGTTTGACTACTGCAACGTTTCTCTTTGGGAGAGGAGCAGTATATACCTTGCCGAAATACCAATTCCCTGGAAAATGGCATCACGAGGCATCATATATTCCAATAAAACCTTTATCATATTTCTCTTGAGTCATGTCGATATGCGTCACCTTCTGTAATTAATTTCTGGTTGTTTTTATTTCTCCTTCACCCTCACTTCCTATATGCAGCCACTGTGATGCACCTTTCAAGGCTAACCTCACATTTCCAGGAAAAAAAATGGGAGCTCAGTTAGCATTAAATTATTATATTCCTCCCACCTTCTACTGCTCATCATTATTGTAGCAAGTGCCTTCTCTGGGTCCCTGCATCTGTTGAGCACCGCTAATAGACAGCTAACTTGGCAACCGATTAACTCTTCCACTGCCGAGATAAAACTTTTGGCTTCATTAAATGAAAGGCACAAACCACAACATGCACAGCACACTTCAAAAACTCACTTTGCCAGGGCAGATGGCTCTTCAATTTGATTTTATTTTTAATCATAGCAAACAATATGGGGAACCATTCTTTCTTGCTTATGGACAGTGTCCAGCGTCAATGGGATCTCTATTAATCAGTCATTCCAGCCACCTCGCTGCTGTGTGAGTAATGCTGGGTTTTACCATCAGCAGCTAAAAGATGACAACTATGTCTTTTGGCTATAGGTTGCTTTGGGGTTTGTTTTTCGAGTGATCTTTATTTTTATACATATAACGTCACTGTTAACTTATGATGATGTGTGTCGGTTATAGCCAGAGAGATTGAAGGTGGTGAAGAACAAGTGAGGTATCTTGCTAAACCATACAGTACCCGTGCTCCAGGTATGTTTGACAGCCTGTTGGTATCTCAATGGCATTGACCGAGTTCAGCCTTGATAACCTGAAAGAAACCCTTTTTTCTCTCATAATGTGATGCCTATAGCCAACAGGGACCTTGAACTGGATGCCTCTCCTCAAAAGTGTGATTACTGGTGATGCTTTTTCATACCGGTCTTTGGAACCCTGGAATATTTTTCTTTTTTTAAATGCAGGCTACCATGAGCTCTTCTGATCCTCCATGACCACAGGAAAGGACACCCACCAGGTTAACGAGAAAGGGGCAGAAGAGCTTTAAAGTCAATAGCTAGAAGAGCTTTCTTCTTTTGAAGAATTAAATTGGTAGTCTTACAGTGAACACAGCCCTGTAGCTAAACCAATGAATAATTGGATAGTTTCATTTTCTAAGTATCTACAGTATAAGTTAGACATTTTCGGTATTCTGAGCTGAGAGCAACTGATACGATTTCTGTCAGTGTGGATTCTGGATCCTTTGAATGTGGGGCAATGGCATTTCTTTCATACCTTGTTTAGCTTTTTATACCAAATAACATGTGGCTGTGCTGTGTGCTTTCCACATCGTGTTTGTCTTGCTGTAGCTCTCAGAAATGTTCATCTAGAGAATGTCAGTGCAGTGTCAGTTCTGATTTTGTTTTTCTGTTTCGTTTGCCAGAAATTTTCAGGCATCGTGGTATCTGCCAGAATCATCCATCGTAGTTCTTGCAGTTAAGCTTCAGTAAGGCAAGTAACTACAGCCCCTGTCGTTTAGATACTGGGTTTTAGATGGGTCACACAAACATATTAGTTGTTTAATATTTTTGATAATGAAGTATCCAACGACTTAGAGAGTTAGAGATGAAGTAGTCTGGTGCCCTGAGTGATCTTTTCGGGCTGAAATTACAACAGTGGGTTTTGCTTTTTTTTAGTTAAGGAATTTTTGTTCGCATACAGCGTACAAGCTGTAGTGAACATATGCCAAGATACGGGATTTCACAATATACCCTATTTCTCTTCATTGCACAAAATGGAGGGGAATAAAATAATTTTTTTTTTAAAAAAATCACACCTGTGGCACTCAGTGAGATCATGAGATGTTACTGCCTTCTTTCCAAGGCAGTTTTGTGGTAAACTGCTTTATTTTTTTTAGCCATCCTGTTTTGCCAGCTGACAGAACCTCAATGCCCGCTTCGGTTTCACACAGGACCTTTCCTACCCAGTTTACACCCGCAGAAGACAACTCAACCACCTCCACCTTCTATGTTTCTTCCCTTGAGACAACGCCTGCAAGGGAAATAAATACCTGTGGCTACGGTCCTTAAGGAGAAGGGCCTTCAAAATTTCCAGGTTTGACAGGATACGGTCTTTTCTTTTAGCTGCATTAGGCGGTTTTAGGCGAGCGAGC
>NW_009207909.1:0-3362 GCF_000690835.1 Fulmarus glacialis
CAATAACTGCGTCTCCCCCGGGTTTGGGGGTGCAAAGGCGCTTAGCGCTTGGTCGCTTTGCCTCCAGGGCAAAAGCAGAGCGGGTACACCTGCCCCACTGATCCCAGGTACCCGGACTGGCTGAAGAAACAGAGGGGCTTTCTTTTTTTTTTTTTTTTAATTTTTCTTCATTACCTGAGTCTCTTCTTTTCCCGCTCCTTAAGGTCACTCCTTAACTTTGCAGGCGTGAACCCTCCTGCTTTGTATTTCCTCCCAACAGACAGACAGGGTTTTAAGGAAAAGCGCCGGGTGTCGGGAGAGTCGTCCTCGCTACACGTGGCGGGGCTTTGCCTCTGCAGCAGCAGACCTCGGAGATCTCGATTACGTCCGAGATCGTCAAATAAATGTAAATGAATTAAACACCTGGATTCAAAGTAAATTGAGCGGGATGTGGGTAGAAAAACTCTATAGGCTGAGTTCTAAACTCTAAAAATCTGAATCCACAGCTACCATTCTCAGGCATCCTCTCTCTCCTAGGTACACGGGTAAATATCCTGAGGAGCCCTACCTGCATCAAAGCTTTCTCTGGTTGCTGTGCTCAGCTGTGGACTGAAAGGGGACAGCATAGCAGTTCCCAATAAAGGAAATTCTGTCCCTGTCTGCCAGCTTGACTGTAGCGATAGGGGCACACAGTCTGTAGGGAGACTTCCCCTATGTGGGAGAATGGAACAGAGCCTGGCAGAGAAAAGGCATGAATAAAGGGAAAGAAGAAAAGGGGAGGACAACTAAATGCAAGACAACATGCGTTTGGGAGTAGCAGGAAAAAGGGAAACCCTGACACAGCTGATTATTGTGACCATGAAGAAAAAGGGACAAATTCACAAGTTTTGGGGTTTTCATTCCATGGCAAAATAAACGAAGTAGGTTGCTTGGTTCCCCACTGCCCCAGTTTTACTATTTGCAGCACAGATGCCTGGATTTGCTTAAAGGAGTACAAGATTTATGCAAGAATGAACTTTACTGCAGTATAGATCTTTGCTCACGAAGAATGCAAGGTGAGCAAAGAATTATGCTAGACAGGTGGCTGAGGAAGGAATTACCTATATTGTATTTTCTGTCTCCTCAAATTGATATCCAGTGCCATCTCTTTGCTGAGTCTTTTTTTCCTAATCATTTTGTGAGGCTTGCAGGTGTGTATCCTCCAGGACGTGCTCTGAAGAGTTCAGCAAAAGAGAAGTGGGATTTTGTCCCAACTACAGGAGAAATCCTGTGCCCCACACCCAGGCAGTCCTCAACCCTCCCTTCCCTGCATGACCCGTGCGGGGTCTCCCAGGCAGGAAAACTCCCCCCAGAAGCGGCACACTGAAAGCTCTACCCAACCAGCGACAAAATCATACTCATGCTTGCTACTGCTTTCTGATTCAATTAATACTTTCATTCACTTGTGTGGATGAATTATTTCACCACAGCGAATCAGCTTCTGCAATTGAGATTCCTATTCCGCATCACTGCATTTACAATCAACGGAGAGGAAAGGGATGCTTCAAATTCCCGCAAGCCAAGAGACTGGGGAAATCAACTCTGGATCATGTCTCTCTTGGGTTGGTGCTCAAACCTCTGGGACATTCCATAAATAGGCGATGCCTCTTCCTGCTGCATTTTATAAATTCCTAGCGGCTGGCAGCGGGCTGGAGTTGGGCATCCTGACTGGAAAATGGCACCTCTGTCATCCAGAAAAGGACAACTTATTGTCTGAGGAGGACTTAACCTTTACCCCTCTCCTTGGCACCTCTAGCAGCTGCAGAGGCAGTTTTCTGTTTGTTTTTGTGAATCACATCCTGAGGTACCTTGCTTTCCCTGCCCATTGCACGGAGAGTTTGAGTGCCTGACTTTTCTTCATGCATTACATAGGGTGAAGAAGTGCCTGAAGTCACAATGTGCAGCTCTCGGTATCAGAATATCTACATCCTTCTGTGGGCCAAGCTCTCCTTCCCTAACTTGGTGGGAACCGGACTCTTAACTTCTCTGTGGACCCATGCAAAATTACTGCAGTGCCATTAAAGTGGTACTTCTGCCAGTGGCATGGAGGGAAGGTTGATGAAGAATAGGTGTGCTATAGAATTGCTGAGGCTGGCCGGCACTTCTGGAGATTATCTAGCCCACCCCCTGGCTCAGAGCAGGGTCAGCTGGAGCAGGCTGCCCAGGACTCTGTCTAGTCTGGTTTTTAATACATCCGGGTGGAGACTACACAATCTCTCTGGGCTATCTATCTGGTTTAACCACCAGTTTAACCACCCTCACGGTTTTCTTATGTTTAGAACATCTACACATCTGGACTGCTGCAGAGAGGTCCTGTCCCATGCCGGGAGTTCTTTCCCTTCTCCTTTAGGAAGGTGAGCTACAGTGAGTCAATGTTTTTTGGTCAGTAGATCCCACAGCGCGAGAGTCCTCTCCCAGCAGGATGGAAGTTGAGAGCCAGCATTAGTGGGAAGCAGGACAGAGAGCAGCACAGAGGTGTCCCAGGTAGATTGGGCTGCATCATCTCTTATCTCAGCCCACCGAATGCTGGGCTGCACCAGCTGAGTACCTGGCATGACCCTTTCCCCTCCAAGGAAACACTCATGCTCCGAAGTAGCACCAGGATCAGGGTCCTCCTGTACCCTGATGTGCTCCTACTTCCTGCAGTGCCCTGTGCTATCTGAGCACACTGCGACCTTCGCGGGCTGAGAGGCAATTCGGACACTAGCCTCCCACTCACACTTTTTTTTCCTGTGTAGACATCCTCCTCATGAACATCCCATCCAGCTAGAGTCCTCTCTTGTCCTCACCATTCCATAGCAGACCTTATTCTGAGTTTAACTTCTACTATATGCAAAGCACATGGTTGTAAACGTAAAAAGCCAGGTAGACAGCAGGACAGAATCTGGCAGTTTTAGTAACTCTTAGTTAAGCTGCTGATGTGTCAGAAGTACCACGGGGGATCTAAGGGTCTTCTTAAATTTAACTAAAATCGTCTGGTGAGCCCTCACTCCTTGGAAAACCAAATAACTTCCCTGGGTGTGTTTAGCAGCTATATCTTCCTCCAAGCAGATGCAAACCTGTGTATAGGGCAAGAAAAAACCCTTGTAAGAATGGAAGGAAACAGATCACTGAGCTTGGAAAATGAACCAAAGTAAGTTTATACAAGCAGCAAGTAAAACACCCATCCTCAGTGAGTCAGGTCCTGGCTGTTTCCTTTATTTCCTCCAAGGCTTGCTGTGAACGTCCAGTGGTAACGGTCCTTCTGAAATTCAGTCATCTCTTTTCCTGCCCTTTATTTATAGCTTGCTATCAGCAGTTAGCAGAGTCCCAACATCATTGTGGATGAAAAGCTGGACATGAGC
>NW_009207910.1:0-527 GCF_000690835.1 Fulmarus glacialis
GGAGTGAAGCCCCCCTGCCCACCTGGAAGACCCCTTCACCCTGCCCCACTGCCAGTGCTACCGGTGAGAGGAGCCTTTGACCCCGGTTTCTGTGGGGCTTTGGGGTTTATTCCAGCACCAGCCGCCACCGAGCCTCGGCTGGGACGGGGTGGTCCCTCTGCTCGGCTGCCCCGTCGCCAGCCAAACCACCCCCTGCCAAACCCAGCAAAGGTAGAGATGCAGAAGGTGACTGGCAGAGCTGAATGTTCAGAGGTGAAACCTTCAAACCTAGTCCTTAACTCGGCAATGGCTGCAAACGGCTCCTTCGAGTCCTGCACCATGCTTGGTAAACCAGGACCTAGCTGCTGAGGAGAATCACCTGTTTTTTCTTCCAGCACCTTTTGGGAGCACCTGGATGTTCTCAATTTAGGTGGAGGAAAGTGCTGTGGTTGAACCCGTAAGAGCAGGAGAAAGACGGGTGGAATTCGGGACCTGAAGGCCGAGGCTCCCAGGGCAGCCTGGCTCCCCGCTCCCGGGGCAGGGCTGCA
>NW_009207910.1:733-951 GCF_000690835.1 Fulmarus glacialis
GGTGTTGAGGGCCCCTAACCAGCACAGAAATAGCAACCTTAACAAAACGTGAACCGGGCTGCGGTTACAGGAGGCAGAGGCAACTGCCGGGCTGGCAACTCTCCCTGGCAGCAGCAGGAGCGTGAGCCGGCAGTCCCACGGGGTGCCACGGGCACCGGGGCGGCTGTCCCCGCGCCCCCCACGAGCTGCAACCCACATGCCGCCGCGGCATCACGGGA
>NW_009207911.1:0-7119 GCF_000690835.1 Fulmarus glacialis
CTTAACCCGCCTGCGGAGAGGGACCAAGTGCGCAGAGCCAGCTGTGGACTCGGGATGTGACTCGTCCGGCAGAGTCAAGCCAGGAATGAAGGAGCCCCGCGCGGCACCTGCTGGCCTGCGGAAATCTATACGTGGCAAGTATGTGCACGCGCCTCCCGCCCCGGACGTGCCTGCGGGCAGAGAACGGCGAGCTGCCCCGGCTCCGGGGGCTCACAGCACCAAGGCATTTACAGACACTGAGGGCGGCCAAAATTAACCACCAGCAATGCTAAAATTTTCTATTACGGCCCTGGAGTCCACTGAGCTGCTAAGGTGCACTGATATACGCTGTACTGAAACACTGGTGCCCCGGGTGAGCCGAAAGATGGACAAGAGATGTTGATGTACAACCTGATAAGTGGACAGGACAGCAGCAGCCCTGGACGGTCACTATCATCTCAGGTTTTGAGTCTTACTGAAATTAAGAGACAGTTTCTCATAGCCAGGACACAGTACGGGGCTCTCGTCTTACCAAGGTGCCCTGACATGTAGCCCGTCAGGTGAAACACAGCAAGTGTGCTGGGCTTTCCTGAGGTTCAGGGCGATGTGTTCATCCCGCCGACGGCCTCTCCTACAGCCACCACGGCTTTCCTACCGAAATACCAGTCACCTCCACAGACTGCCTGCCTCAAAGGCTGGAGCAGAAGTGTCAAATACCGGAGCGTGGCTGCTCCAGGCAGTTGTCGGAGGGAGCAGAAGCACTACCGTCCCGTGAGCTGCAGCAGCGTCCCAGCCCACCACCTCCACCAGCACACCCAGCAGCCGATGCCCTTGGGAACACACCCCAGCAGAGCTCAGATTTCCCAGCTGAAGGGAGATGCTGGCAGGGATTAAGACCCCCGCACGCTGGCTCCATTTTAAAATTGGATTAGGAAAATAAAAGAAAAACCAAAACAGAAGAGCCACGAATAATCTCTCAGCCGGGAATCGGCACTGGCACTGAATACTGGGGAGTGAAAAGCAAACACTAAATATCTAAAGACAATAGAAAATTCCTCCTCCCAGCTCTGCATCTCAGGTCCTCACGCAGCCTCTCCGGCTTGGCCGAGGTCAACGGATCACTCTCCGAGTACCCGCCAAGCTGTCAGAGGTCGTTTGCCATAAACTCAGAGCTCCTGCCCGCCCCAGCACAGGCCAGACCAGAGCAGCTCCTCCCAGGGCGGGCGCAGGAGCCCTTTTCCCTTCCTGAGCCGCCCGGAGAGGTCATAAGCTTCGGGAGTCTCCTATGGGAAGGGCACTCGGCTCCCCAGCATGGACAGAGCCCTGTACACCCGAAACAGTATCGCCATCCTGGCTCGTTAGCCGTTCCTAGCGGGGCTGGGCAGTGCCAACCCAGTTTCCCCAGTGCCCTCGGTAGCTTTTCCTGGTAGCGCTTTCGGAGGAGCCCCGTGCCCGTGCCATCCTGCCTGCCGCCGCTCAGCAAGGCACCTCTGCAAGCATCGCCCCGGGATATTTCATGGAGAGCGCTCTGAGTCACCGCGCTGGGCGCTTCCGCCTCCTTACAATCAGATGAAAGTTCAAGTGCCATTTAAACGGCATGACACGACAAAGGCTCGGTAATTGCTATTTCACTTTCAAATACCTACATGCCTCTAGCTCAGCTTTAATTAGTTTTAACTCCAACAAATATTGGCAATTTAAATATAAACAAGCAAAAATATTTAAAACCAGTCTGTGTTTATTGGCTGAGGCTTTGGCAGTTTTTGTTGCTAGAATTATTTGGTGTGCAGGACTGCTAGTAATTTGATTTTACTCTACTCCAAGTCCTTCCGTTGTGTTTTGCTGTGAATTTGGGGCGCTACAAGGTGTGAACAAAGTTTGGAGGAGCGCAGTCGTGCTTTGCTGCAGCAGCAGCAGCCGAGCTTCCCTGCACCGCTGCACCGGGCTGAGCGGCCCCGGCCAAGGCAGCTGCTCAGGTTCATCTCCAGCAAACGCCTGCACGGCACCGACTGGGGCACGGGGCTGCCATACAGCACCCTGCATCAGCCTGGGTCTTAAATGAAGGCTGGTGCACATGTGCCTCCCCAAGCTAGACGCACCACGCAGCATCCTGCGCAAGCCCTATCGCTCTTCCCTCCGCAGGCTTCAGGTCCGGGGGCAGAGGACGCCGCTACACTTTTCCCAGTCTCACCGCTGGTCATTAACAAGCGCATCGTCATGTGCACATCACCACAGGGAAACTGCACCCAACGGGAGCTGCAGCTTTTTGGCTCCCAGGAGCTGGGCTTAGGGCCGAGGAGGAAAGAACCGCCACAGAAGCACCACAAAACACAACTACAGCGAGAGATTCGAAATGACAGCAAACAATTACCTGTTCATCCCCGGAAGGTTGCCCCAGAAATAGCGTGCTCGGTGGGCAGCTGATATCTTGATAGCGTCAATCATAACCGGGTTACACTGCAGGCCACGAGAGGGGGAAAAATAAAAGTTAGAGGAGATGTGGGCTCAGCCCTCTCCTGCACGGGAAGCCCTTCTCCACCGCACTGCAGAGACTTCAAAGTCTTCAGCGAATCCTCCTAAGGATGTAGCCCCAACAAACCCTTGTTCCACACCAGAGCACGGTCCGGTCGGCCATGCGGGCTCCCGCGCCATAGCCATGGCCAGCGGCTAATGAAAATCACAGCGTGTTCAGTGCTGATTTCTCTGGGCCAGGATCAGGACTGTCAGCCTCCCACGGGGCTTTTACACACGTGGGTTCCTGCCGATGCACAGCCCGTCTTGGCTACCACAGAGTTAAAAATCCTTTCCAGTCCCTGACCTCCCTCTCCCTAGAAACAACAGGCATTGCTCTGAACAGATGCTTTCTGAAGGCTGGCAAAAACCTTCCCCCAGAGAACGAGTGCTCAGGGTTAACCTGCTGAAAGCCAGGGGGGATCCAGAGCCAAGACTAAAAGTCGATTCCTGGCGCGTGCATCAGGCAGGGGGTTTTCCAGCGCCGGGGCTATACGAAACCACAGCCAAACCCTGGCAGCCTCGGCACACCTTGCACAGCCCGGCAAGCGTCTCCTGCTCCGACACCTTTCCGGAAGCCGGCGGCAACCCCTACCTCCAGAAACCGAGAAATGTCCCTCTTGTCGTTGACCCTCATGGCCACCACGTTCTCGAACATCCAGAAGAAGGGGCGCTCCTCTCCCGCCTTGGGACGGGCGTAGTTGAGCAGGTGGTAAAATTCGAAGAACAGCCTCCCGGTTCCTTCTACGAGGGAGAGCGCCGGAGCGGCAGGTTGGGACCAGCTGCGGCACGGGGGGCACGGGTCCAGGGGGCCCGGCTGCCCTCCCCACCGCGATTGGCATGGAGACAGCCTGTGCTTTGCAGGTGCCACCCCACGGTTTGCAGCTCAGAGGGGAACCACCACCAGCGCAGACTGGGGCTGAACCACTTCCCTGGACTTTAAGGTGGCTCCGCACCCCAGGAACACCCCGGGGGTACCCAGCCCTGCAGAGGCAAAGCAGCCTTACCATATAGCCCCTTCCTGGCCGGATTGACAAGGGAGAGGTCATTACAGGGGCTTCCACCGATCACCAGGTCAAAGGGACCCCACTCCTCGATCTAGAGCAAACAGACAGACCCAGATAGGAGACACCACGAAAGTGGGTCTCTCCTCCCCGGCAGGGCAGGGGGCAAGCCCGTTCCAGGGCTGGTGGGGCGAGACCCACGCGGCCGAGGCGCCACGTTCCCCAGCCCTCCCACGGAAGCGGTGCTCACGTTTCTCTTGGTTATGTTCCTGACATCGTGCACGTAGGTGATGTTGCCCTCATGCCGCATGGTGCCAACAGCGATGGGGTCTTCGCAGATCTCTGAAGCGATGTACTTCTCCACTTGGATGCCCAAGTCCTTCAGCACCAGGTACCCTGCCAAGGGACAGAGGTCTGAGGTTGCACTGCTCTCTTTAGTCTCGCAGTCTCCTTCGTCATGTGGCCACTCTTGCATGTCCTAGGTGGGTGCAGTCACACAGGACTTCTAGATGAGCAAACTATTTCTTTGACCCGTTCCTCCAGGCAGGTTTGCTCCCAGAAAGCAGAACTCCAGAGCTGAGTGAACTGAGTCAAACCAGTTGCCCTCAGGCAATCCTTCACCAGAGGCCAGGTTACCAGCACTCCCACAGCTCTTTCTTCTCAGGGAAACCAGCCACCCGAGACAGCACTCGGTGCAGCAGGAACCTCTGTGAGCAAAATTCCCATGCCCTCCCTCCATCCCTCCATCCCTTTCCCCTCCACAGCCCTGTCCAGCAGGAAGGGGAGCCCCTGCCCTCATCCCCTTCTGATGGGGACCCCCCTGCCCCTCATCCCCTTCTCCTCACCAAGGTGTCAGAAACAGGTTTGAGGCCATGAATCTATTCATCCCTGACACCAGTGCTGCAAGCCGCCAGGACAACGCATTTCCAGTGCCTCACCTGTTGCTATGCCATCAAATAAAGAGAGCACTCGAATAGGTCTCCTCTTCGCTGGTGGGACCGTTGGGTAGATTTTGGGTGCAGCCTGCAATGAAAGGACAGCAATGAAGCCCCAGCTCGGGGCAGTGCTGCGATGAGGCCAGACCTTGGCTCTACAGGCATCGCCTCCGCCTTCAGGGGAGCATCTGTGGGGCCAAGAGCCCAGCAGCCTTGGAGAGGGTGGACGAGCGAGACCAAGGCAGAGGGCTGAGGAATTCTGAGCTGTTCGCCCTGCCCTCTGCAGCCCTCTCCCCCAAAGCTGGGCTCGCCTGCCCGCAGCCCTTACGTATTCCTGTCCCTTGTCACTGGTGAAGAAGTCCTGCAGGCGGGTGTTCCAGTCCTGCCGGCGCTGCAGCACCCCGTAGCTCCTCTGGGGCTGGCACATGTAGCAGTTCCAGGGCTCCTGCTCTTTTGCCTTGGCTGACGTCCCTCGCCCCACCAGCACCTCCAGACACTCCACACAGAAGCACCTGCCCAAACCACAACAGCTCATGCCCGTCTCCTCCAGAAACCCCTCTGGGTCACCCCAGCCTCTCCTGCAGTCTCCCCTGCCAGCACCGGAGCCCTGCCCTGTTTTGCAGGATGCTTTTTCAGGCAGTACCCCAGTTTTTAGGGCTGCTAAGACAAGATGGTGACCCAGGCGTGGGTAAAGCTCCTGCCATCCTCCCCAGGACTTATTCAGGTGCAGAGT
Organism: Fulmarus glacialis; assembly: GCF_000690835.1. Classification (NCBI taxonomy): domain Eukaryota; kingdom Metazoa; phylum Chordata; class Aves; order Procellariiformes; family Procellariidae; genus Fulmarus; species Fulmarus glacialis. The sequence continues at coordinate 5,163 of NW_009207911.1, forward strand.
GGCTCAGCGGGGACGGGTAGGCTGTGCTGGGACGTGCTGTGTGGCAGCCAGCGGGGCGCCAGCACAGCACCCTGCCCAGGCTCACACACGACCCTGCTTCCCTGCGGCTCCCCAGGAGCAACGCTGGGAGCTCAGCACAAGGAGCAGAGACGGGGACGCACGGGGCCCACCTGCAGCAGCTGGCATTGCTGCAGAGCAGCAGCTCCTTGCCTTCGCAGCAGACGGTGCAGTAGGACTGGTAGCCGTCTTCGTCGTACATGTAGAAGAGCTCCAGGAATCTATCCTAGCGAAAGGACAGCCAGGAGGAGAGAAGGACAGAGGATGAGGATCCATGCTCAGAGTGTGAACAGAGAACGCAGCTTTGCTCCGTCTCTGGTGCACGGTGAGAGCTCAGAGATGCACACCCTCGGTGCTTCAAGCGGAGAGAACATGCCGAGGGACAGCCCCGTGGTGGATACGGCGTGGCCAGGATCTGGCACAGGCACCCCTCCTGTCCCGGCAGCGCTGGCTGCAGCGGGGCTGGACTCTGCACCGCACCCTCCGGCCCCAGGCTCCCGCTCAGCCCCGGCACGGCAGCACTTACCCTGCACGTCTGGCAGAGGCCCCCCTCGAACAGTGGGTGGAAGGTGGCCGGGTTTCTCCTCCCGCAGGACAAACAGCTGTCTGTGTGACAGAGAGAGCTCCGCTCACCCCGGGGCAGGAGCCCCGTGCGGGAGTGCAGACCCCGCGCCTCCGCCCCACCGTGGGTGCAGAGGCTGGAGCCCCTCATCCGAACCGCCTGCAGGTCCTGTGGCTCCCCGGGAACAGGCCCCGTGGGGATAACCTGCACAGCAGTCTGCTCCCCTCAACACAAAGGGAGGCCCAGCCATCTGCAATCACAGCGCTTTCCCGCTTTCCACACAATGCGGTTAAAAAGGGACCCGCGATCTTTGCCTAGTGCCGCCTGCAAGCACCTGCGTCAGCCCCACACCTTTTCCCAAGCGAGACAGGGCAATCAATTACCTTCAAGACTCCCACTGTTGTTCGTAACTTCGGAAACCATTTGCTCTTTATAAAATTAAAAAAAAAAGAGATTTATCATTCCTTATGCAACAAACTTTAAATGCACTCTACTTACAGATGCCTTATTTCTTGCATTACAACTACTACAGCTTTACTGAGCATTGCACAGAGAAGGCAAGCCATGGGCATGTTAGAAATTTTGGTGCAAAACCCACGTCCTTTCACTGCTGGAGGTATTAGAGCTAGAGCTCAAAGTAGCAACACACAGATCATTTCCAAGCTGAGCAATTAATGCAGCCCAGCTTGTGGCGCCATGCCTTGCAGTTGGGTTTGCTGGTGTCTTGTAAGGCACAAGTGAGCAACATGAGACCACAAAATCTTTTGCCTTCAGAAACCAAGCTCATGGCCCCCCGGGAAGAGCTGAGCCCTTTCCCAGAGAGGTTTCCCAGTGCTTTTCAGAATGCACGGCCCAGGCCATGCTGCTCCGCAGCTCTCCCTGCCCGTTACCTCGGGTCTGGTCCTCTTCCACTCGCTGCTCCTTGCTGTTGTTGCAGGGGTTGGTCTTCAGCCTCTTGGTGGGGGGACACTGCTCGAGGGACAGCACCTCCTCCGTCCCGTTCCTCAGGGCCCCGTTCTCTGCAAGGGAAAGGCGGCTCCCTGGGCTCGAGCCTCCGGCCCCGGGAGCTCCCCAGGGCACCAGGGGACACCTCCTGGTGTCCCCTGCCAGGTCCCACCCCAGCCAGAAGCAGAGCCCTTCCTGACCACCCGGGCTCCCCACGCACAGCTCGAGGCTCAGCCAGGTCACTGGCTTCCAGGAGCAATGGCTTTGAGGGTCCCTTACTCTGGCTTTTTGCAATGCTGCTGTGGGGGACTCCAGTGAGGAGCGAGGAGCCCCAGGGCCACCTCGGGACTGGGCCAGCACGGCCGCGGCGGAGGGCGAGCAGGCTCAGCCGGG